>NC_073691.1:114079781-114154781 GCF_029784155.1 Uranotaenia lowii | reverse complement strand
TCAGTGGTTATTGGGTGGTTTCACATGTTATGTTGTGCGTTTAAAGAGGGCGGTCCATGCTATATTAATATTTTAATAACAATCATCATCTTATCGTTTTCCTACTACAAAGAACGATAGGAACAGATCTTAAACCTTTCTTTCAAATAATTTGAAATTTGGCTTTGATCATTGATTGATCAACATTTTTATCGGAATTAGAGCAAAAGTTAAAAAAATTTTAATGCTCACTCAAATCTCAATCCCGATGTAAAAAATCCTAGAAGACATGGTTAGAGCTGTGAATTAACGATGAAGACAGAACATCAACTCAAAAATTTCAGTTTAAAACAAAACAAAATCTGAATTTTCGATTTTATATTTTTGTTTTTGATTTTGAATAGCACCGATGTGGTCTAGTGGATAGGCTGGCTCGAGTCTGGTTCTGGTATGCCAGGCGTACTGGGTAAGATGTGTTTTCTCATATAACTGACTATATGATATAAGAATGTTTAATCAGTTGCCAACTGGCCAGGTATATACACGGATGCCGGAATACCTGTAAGTAAACTAGCCCACCTGATTGACTCGTTCTTCCAAAAAATACCTGCTTCTCAACCGATTTTTACAAAATTTATAGTTTTGGAAAGCTTGTAACGTGACTCAAATATGATTCTCAGACAATATCCATCTACAATTATTAATTTAAATGCTATTCAAAGTCTAAGAAAAAGAAATCCGAAAAAACATGCTTCGGGAAAACGGCTGTAAGTTGTAATTAAGTGCTTGAAAAAAAAAACTTAGTGCCTGAAAAAGCTGGAGTTAGAAGCTACAAATATTATTGTATAGAAATTGGAAGCACACGCACTGTCACATCGACTTTGAACTTCCATAACTTTTTAATCTGATGATATTTTTTGATCGAATTTTTTGCGTAATATAGATCAAATATCACACTTTTATATCACAAAATTTGATTGTTGAAATATAAAGCCAGCATGTCTGATGTTTTGGAAAAGTTCTATCGATGGGATCAAACGTTACGCGGGTAAAATATCTCAGGCATGAACTTAAAAATGCGATTTCTACAGAATTTTCGACGAAACGTGAAAACAATATCCAACCACAAATCAGTCAAAAACTGTCTGACAAAAGCAATAAACAAAAGAAAAAATGGAATAAATGATCCATTTGTGTTCTGAAATCAGAATTTCACGATATGGTTTTGAGTTTTTGAATGAAATTGATTTACTGGTTGTTGAACATAAAACATGATACATTCGTCCAAAATTCTATAGAAATCGCATTCATGCGGTTCATGCCTGAAATATTCTACCTAGCGTATTTTTTATCTCATCGATAGAACTTTTCAAAAACATCAGACATGCCAAGTTTATATTTCAACAATCACTTTGCAAAATTTCAATAAAGCGTAGTTTCTGATATAAAGTATAAAGTAAAAGTCCAAAAGATCGATTTTCGTAGAATTACTGTAGCTTAGGCCACACAAACTTTAGAAAGCTCAAATTTGGAGATATGATAGTGTGATAGTTGATCTATCTTTCGCAGGAAATTTGATCAAAAAATATCATCAGTGTAAAAAGCTAGGGAAGTTCACAGTCGAAGTGACAGTGGCGTGCTTCCAATTTCTATACAATTATGAACGGTACCGTCAACTGGGGCAACATGCAACAATTTTCAACTTCAATGGCTTCTAAAATCTCAATGCTTACAGATAATCGTACCTCTTGTACATCAAAAGTTTTAAGGTTGATGGGACACCAAATTGACGTAGTTAAAAAAATTATTGGTTTAACCAGTTATTTTTAAATTCACAAAAACATGCGATTTTCACCCTACTGAGAAAAAGGGGTAAGTTGCAACAAACTCCTTAATTTATGAAAAATCAAATGAAAACGATTGAAAATTCATAGTTTTTGATACATTTGTGATGTCATAACGCATAAAGCACCAATTGCAGTAAATTTTGGTTTTGTTCGAATATAATTTTTAATTTTTTCTGACAAAAATGTTTTCAAGAAAAAAATGTTAATCTTCTGCACACATTTAGGGGTAAAAAGTACTCTAAAATATTCTATTAGCTCAAATCATGACAATAAATCTAGGAATGGATGAAATTTTAATATTAACAAACGCATAATGCAAAACAATCATATCCCAGCATATGGAAACGCGATTTATGAGATTTAGGTCCGATTTGCATTTTGTTGCATTTTACCCCAGACGGGTAACTGAATTATAAAAATATTTATTTTAAAAAAATTGAGTGACTGTTCGAAAAATATTTCCACATGATCAATGTTGGTATAAGATGAGGAAACCAGTATAAAGTTTGTAGGTAATATTATCAAGCCAATCCGTCATACTGGGTAAAGTTTTTTACGGCATCGAAAAATGTTAAAAATTGTACATTCATTGTTCGATTTTTCAAATTTTATATGAAAATCAAAAACTTAAAAAAACTATTATAAGCTTCAAGAAACTATGTCATCATCATTTTGTAATCATTAAAAGATAACTTTATCTCATTAAATTAAATTAAAAATTGAATCTGTGTGGTGTTATATAAATGTTGCATTCAACCCCGCTGTTGCATGATGCCCCGTTTGACGGTACGGTATATGTTGCACATATGGAAATATTTTTTTTAATTTCTTAAGATCATGGCCACGAAAAATGTTAAAAAAGTGGTGTTATTATTATTATTCCTTTATTTCATTCGTCCAACGTATTTAAGATTACAATCTTTTTAATTGTTACAATGTGGTCGGTTGTTTTCTGGTACTTCCATAACAACTTATAACTAGTCGTTCCTAATTCGTTACGTTTTAAATGCCGTTCTACTCCACGAATTCTTCAAGCAAACACCTTTTAAACTCTGATTTGTTTGTATTGTTTCTAAATTGAGAGGAAGATTATTCCAACTAACAATACCTCTAACGAAAAAGGATCT
The DNA here is from genome assembly GCF_029784155.1 of Uranotaenia lowii. Lineage (NCBI taxonomy): Eukaryota > Metazoa > Arthropoda > Insecta > Diptera > Culicidae > Uranotaenia > Uranotaenia lowii. The sequence continues at coordinate 114,151,828 of NC_073691.1, read as the reverse complement.
ACCATAGTAAGTCGAACTATGCGGAGGGATAACAATATTACCAGTTCGGGAATTCCTTAATGGGATTAGTAAAGTTTTCAAATGAAGCGGTTTTCCTATTTTTAAAATCCTATGCATTATCACACATGAGCGATATTTCTGAAAGTTATCGAAAGAACAACCGATGAGTAATTTTTGCAAGTGTGACACTCGAGAGAAACGCGACAAATTAAAAACGTATCTTACGCAGGAATTAAGAGCAATGCGCATTCTGTTTACGGATCTTTCTAAAACATTAGAATAAAGAAAATCAAGAGGAAAACATAAGTCTTGAAAAGTTTAAGTTTAGTTGAAACGTCTAGATGATTTGTCGTTAGGTTTAATCTTTTGAGTGCACCATAGATTTTACCGCATTTAGCATTGATCTGACGGTTCCAAGAAAGATGAATTGCTATGCTGTGCTGTAGTGCTGTAGAACAGATGGAAGATCGTTTATAAAAAGCGAGAAAAATAGTGGTCCTAAAATCGACCCTTGAGGTACACCTGATTCAATGGCAGTTAACTCAGAAAAACAACCGTTGAAGAATACGGCCTGTGAACGACCTTCAAGATACGACTGGACGAGTTCCACCGCTGGTCTTGAAAAATTGTATTTAGTTTTCTGTTTAAGGATGAGTTTAGAATGCGATACGCGATCGAAAGCTTTTGCAAAACTAATCAAAAGCAAAGCTGCAATACCTTTTTTATCCAAAGTGAGCGCTTTATCGTTATGCACTTTCATAAGCGCAGTTTCAGTACTGTGGGAAGAACGAAAACCAGACTGAAATTGGAATAGTATGTTATTTTGATTTAGGTAATCTGTTATCTGATTTTTTATCAATTTTTCGAAAATTTTAAAAGTTGCGTTTAACCCATTCGAGACCGCGACTTTTTTTCGAACGCGTCCCCAAGGAGCGAAAAAAATTTTTTCTTTGATTCGATCAGTTTTTATCTGAAAAACATGAATTCAATGAAATTTCCAAAATTTGAATCGTAAATTCACGAAAAATGTCCATTGCACACCGTGTGTGCAGTCCGCTCCTCGAAATAAAATTATTTCGAGGAGCCGTATTGCACACACGGTGTGCAATGGGTAGAAAAATTAAAATACATCATTTTAAACATGTTCATCATCCGTTTAATTTTTGTCTGGTCATAAAGGAAAAAAATATAATGCAAAAATATATTATGTAATGTGGTTTAAACCAACAATAAGTTTTTTTTCAACTTTTTCAAAATGTGTTTACTTTTGGGATTCATAACCATGTTTTCAACTTTGTCGGTTTTGACCCAATTTTTTCTTGTGTCTTCCTGTGGATTTTTTCTATTTGAAAACTATTTAAGTTGTTCAACTATTTAAGTCCGGCTAATTAATTTAGATCTAAATTTCTTAAAAAATATACATCGAAAAATCTAATGATCGTCACATAATCTTGCGTATATTCTACTGAATAGCACCATGAAAGGAGGGTGATTCGCCCAACATTTCATGAAGGCACATCGAACGGAACGTTGAAATTTCAAAAATTTCAATACAAAATCAAACAAGAATTTACTAGAAAATCATGTTATGATTGTTTGAATACATTCCATGAAAAAAATCCATGATGATATTATTAGCAATTATCATACAGGAGAAATTTATTTCATTTGCTTTTGTTTAGATAAATTGTTTAAAAGTTACCAATAATTTAAATTTTATTTGATCATACGTTTAGTTGAATAGCTACCATTCATAATGTTTTCAACTATAAGATACAGATTTCACCTTGGTGAAAGTAGAATTTACTAAAATTACTTCGCCAAGGGCTGGAGAACCCAACAGCACGCTCTAAAGCTTCAGGATTTAACTTAAGAAATTTAAGACCTAACAATACGAAATTTTCACAAACGCTATACATCAGCTCCTAGATGAATATCAATTTCAATTATTCTCCCCTCACTATAACCTTAACCGACGCACACTTCCATAAAAACAGCAGAAATAGCATGCAAATGATCTACTGTCTGTATCGACGATACGAAACTCTGTCTGCGGTGCTTGACTTTATAAGTCATTTTCAACCTCAGATATTTTGAAGACATTTCCATACACAGTGAAACCAATGCCAAATTACGATTATATGCTTTTAAGATTCTATTGGTTCAAGAACCATGAAAATTGGTCCACTAGTTTATTTAAAATCATGAAAAAGTTAAAACTACTTCCATTGCACACACGGTGTGCAATCAGTCATAGCCTCGGAAAGTCATTACACACACGGTGTGCACTCCGTCTCGAATGGGTTAATATGCTGATAGATCTTAAGTTTGACATGTCGTGTGATTTAGCCTTTTTTTGAATGGGGATAGCTTCAGATTTTTTCCATTGATATGGAAATTTGAAAGTTTTTAAAATTATATCAAAAATGTGACTAATAGCAGGTAAAATGTAGGGCAGAAATATTTTGATTAATTTTATAGGAATAGCATCCATTCCTATCGCATTTATAATTTCATACTCTTCGAAAGCTTTAAACTTGAAACTGTTCAAATTATTTGGATAAAGCAATTGTTCAGTGATATTTCTTGAAAAATTCGAAGTAAAATAGTCATTAATCTCAGTAGCAGAAAAATTGGTTGCATCAGTGTTCCCTTGTGATTTACTTAGTCCATTTTTTTCAAATTATTCTAGAAAGTCTTTGCTGGAACATCCAGGTTAAATCGTCTTTTATCAAGCGTCATTTATGCTTCTAAAATGAGATTATTAACTTTATTTCGCAATATTTTATGTTTATTTTTATCTTCAACTGACTTTGAATGTTTCCAAGTGTTGTAAGCCAAGTCCCTGTTTATCATTGCATGATTTATCTCATTAGAGAACCAAACATTCTTACGATGTTTTCTGAATTTAAGAGGAAATATAGTTTCATGAATATTCAGCAGAAAGCTATTAAACAACTCAACAAGCATATCAGAATGTTCAATACTTAGAAAGGTATTGCAGTCAACATTAGATAGAGTTGGGAAAAGAGCACTTTCATTAAAGTTTTTATAATCGCGAAACCAGTAACCGTCTGGTTCATTAGCTTTTGCAATGAAGAAAAGATCAAATCGTGATGAGAAATGTCTGGTAAAGAAATTTGGCTTAAACGATGTATGCTATCAGGTGAGTCTGATAAAAGTAAATCAAGTAGAGAGCAGCCGGTAAAATGGAAGAAGGTGGATTCGCTTTTATTTAATGCAGCTGAAGTTGGTTGAATTCATGAAGTCTTTGAATCGGTGTTTTATGAAAGAATGTTTTGAAAGGTCCACATTAAAATCACCAATGAAAAAAGAGGCGTGATAGGTTTAAGCAAACTGTTGTACATGATTAAGAAGAAGCTCAGAGCAATCGCGTTCGGAAGGGGTTATAATAAACACCAAACAAGAGTTTAGTATCATTCAAGAACAGTTCCATGATAATAAACTCAGTACAATTACCTTCATTACTATCTGATTCCAGTAGAATTTTACATTTCAGATTATTTCTGAAGTAAATGCAAATACCTCCTCCATTCCTGTTTCAATCATTTGTTATCAAGTTGTAGCCGTCAATTGTTATTACAGTATCGTTGATGACTTCACTAAGCCATGTCTCGGTCATAAAAATAATGTCAATGTGTTAAAACCGTCCATTTTAATGAATCAACCGCCAGAGCTGTTCCAGTCACAGTAGAACATTTTGAAGAAAGTGAATTAGAAAGTTGACGTAATTTGTAACATTTTGAAATCTTCAGATTTATATAAAACGAAACACAAAATTCTTGACGGGTATTTAAAGATAGCTGTTTTTATAATTTTTTATCAATCTACATTTTCTGAGACTTTTCTAACATATAAATTCGGCTTTGTATTGGATTTTAAGTATGTTAACGCAAGATTTAAGCAATACGGCTATACCGCAAAACGGCGTAAGATTGATCACTTTTTTCAATATGTCTCGATTATTTTTTCTGTTAAGGGGAATGTGGCGTGTTTCATAACCAGTACTGGACTTCTATAAACGTAAAACATGGTTGCAGAAATTTATTAGACTACTTCAAATTTGATTAAAAAATCGATTTCGTCTAATTTTTTTTAATAAACAGCTCTGGCTGTTGATTCATTCGAAAATACGGTTTCACACCTCTCTTTTACATTTAAAAAACTTTAAAAAAAATTCAAAGAATATTTCCATATGTGCAACATATAGTTTCTGACTTCAGTTTTCTCAGGTACTAGGTGAATTTTTAATCGAGCACTTAAAAACTATCTTACAGCCTTTTTCCGAAGTATGTTTTTATGGATTTTTTTCTTAGTCTTTGAATAACTTTAAAATCAATGATTGTAGTTGAATATTGTCTGAGAATAATATTTGAGTCACGTTACAAGCTTTCCTAAATTATAAAAATTGGTTGAGAAACAAGAGAGTCTTAGCGGAAAAAATGTTAAGGGTCATTTGACCCGGCGATATAAAAAGATATATCACATACGTTTTTCAAAATCTACAAACTTGAAAAAAATATAAAATTGAAAAGACAAATCAAAATAGTGAAATGTAATTTAACCCCCTCCGGTACGTTAAGTGTTAAATCTTAGTTCTACGTCATTTGCTCAAAAAACTTCAGTATTTAGTATATAGAGACTAAAATTGATAAAAAAAAAAAAACAATTAATTTGCGTATGAAACACGTTGAATAAAGAGCTTGGAATCATTCCAAAACTGAAGAAAATGGTTGCGAGTAAAGATGAATTATCAATTCAACATTTAACTGTTAACGAACTCGAAACATACGTGTTCAATGATCCTAGACTGTCAGATATGTCATCTTGCGATATTTTCTATTTATAAACTTACAATATGCTAAGAAATAGTTTCCAGTAATAATGATTTCCACGAAAATTTAGATTTTCCCGCATTGATATTACCGTCTTCTGCGGACATCAGCAACAAACAAGCGCAGAGAAGAATCAAGAATGCAGTTATCACGATGAGCCATGGTATTCTTGGTAAAGTTTGTAGAAGAAGAAAATCGATGGATGTCGGATGCAACTTGGAGGATGGTCGATGATCGGAGAAATGCAAAATTCGGGATTGCGCAGGCATGTGAAGGGTCAGCCAAAGCAGCCGCCCGCTTACGATATGCGGAGCTAGAAAAGGCAGTTAAACGAGCTTGTAGACAAGACAACAGCGCCTGGACAAAATCCCTAGCCGAAGAGGGAGAAGAAGCCGCCGCGCCGCCAATGGAGATATACGATTACTGTATGACATTGCCGCCGCTGTGGTGGTGCAAGGACTAATGCTAGAATGCCGCTAAAAACCCGAGAAGGTCAGTTATTACCCGATCGAACAGATTAGCTCAAACGATGGACTGAGCACTTCGAACAACTCTTCCGAGTCACGAATAGCGATGGCCAATAGGACCCGCAGCTCGAAGCGCCAACAGCAAGTCGCATTAATGGCGTCAACTCGGAAACGCCGTCTTTTCGCTGATGTCAGGGATACTGCAGCATTCCCGCCTGACTGGATGCAGGGTATTCTGCAATCATCCTGCAAATCAACGAATTCCTGGACTTCTGTTTGTGTTCGTAAATTTCGAAAAACCATCGACCGACGGAACCACGAAAACATTTTCGCGGCTCTATGGCAAAGAGGAGTTCCAGAGAAACTAGTCCATCACATCGAAGCACAGTACGAGGTATTTTCGTGCAAGATCTAGCACGATGGTGTCTTGTCCGATCCAATCCCGGTAACTATAAAAGTGAGAAAAGGATGTATTTTATGACTGAGAACAAGATTTGCAGAGAGGCGCTTGAATAGAATCCAGAAGGACATAAAAGAAGAGTCAGACCCAGAAACTCGTGGCGGCGATGCCTAGCCGCCGAAATCCGAACTGTCGAAGAGAATCTTGACTAGGACCAAGTGAAGACGCTGGATCCGGATCTTCAACAGTGGAGGTCTTTTACAACGGCGCTAAGCGCCGGAGAATCAACACGAAACCATTAAGTTAATAAATAAGTAAGCTTAAATATATTCTGAACTGCCGTATCAAATCGTATTTTTCCAAGAAGCTCATGAATCTAGGAAAACAAAACGAATTTATGCATTTGGGACAGTGGTGTACAAATTACTGGCCTGAAAAAAAATAATAAAAAAAAACTGAAGAATTTGGTACAATGCTCGCTAATTTTCAGAACAACTACGTCATCAAATGATGACTATAATGTAGTCTTCTCTTGAGTTAGCGATATCTAACAAAAGCGTCGCTGTTCTAATATCAGTTGGCGCGATTGAAATTCAGCAAAACCACTTGGTCGCAAACACTGAAATTGTGACAAGCGTTTCAACGTTTTAATGATGAACTCTGCTCAAAACACTACAATCTGTTTGTTCCGAATACACTTTCAAATAAAAATTGCTCTTCGGTTTATAACCCAGATTTGCGTCGGCTTCATGATAGTTTGTTTTCGGTTTGACAAAATCTAACAATTGTCCAACCTTTGTGAATATGAACTTTTTACCGATAATTTATCGAGAGAAATTTCTTAACATTCAGAAGTGAATTTGTCCCCAAATTATAAAATTGCACTTGACTGTCAACAACATTGGCATTCGAAGACATCAGCATTAGATACGAAATACAAGCCTTGCTCTTCTCACAGCTTCGTACCCCAATAAATGCAGATTATGGTTAAATCTCTATAAAAAAAAATTGTCATCTGAAGTGTCAAGGTTAAAAAGGATCACACTACAAAAAGTAATTTTAAAATTTACATCAAACGGAATGCAACAAGGCTATTTAAATTATTTGCACAATCACTGGCACATGTATTCAATTCCCAAAATCGTGAACCATAGCACTTGTAACTAAGCATATCCATGAAATAAAAAAAGTCACTTGCGATGAAATACAGCCGACGATGACTTGTATTCACTTGTATTGCAACATACAGGGGATCAGTTTCGCCTGTCAGGAATTGATAAGACAGACCCAGAAGAACGAGTCCTTGCGCTGGTGACGTCGTTTTCTTCGCTGTCTGGAGTAACTCATTTCAAGGATATTGGCTCGAAATCATAAAAAAATTCCATTGGATTTTCTTTAATTTTTTCGATGGATGGACAACAAACAGCAGAAAGGATTCACGGACTTGCCTGGTGTTATTGAATGGTCTGCAAGTTTCAGATCTTCCATCGTTTGGCATCAACATCCTTAAATGTTTGCGAGAGAGCAAACACAGCTCTAACTCGACGTTGAATGTTTGTAATCTGCCAACCGGCTGACTCAACAGAACGAATACTCTCGAACAGGTCATCACTGTGTTTCAGTTCAAGGAGTACTGCTCGAAACCATTGTAGCATATATCCCGTCGTTGGACTGAAAGAGACACAACATTGGTGTAGAACAACCCATGCGCATCCTATCCGAATACAGACACTTGATAAGGGTGTGTTGGTTTCGCCAAACGTTGGATTCCACGAATATCATCACGTCAATCGGCCTGCAAGTACAACTACTCACCCATGCTACACCAAGTATTGGTGAGGAAAGAGCAGGAAAGAGAGATAATGAAGTGCTTTGTGTGTGTATTAAATTTAAAAAATTTTATCCTATAAGACATTCTTCATTTCAATCGCCCATATAAATAATTGTATATAGCTATCACATTTTGTATGGGAATAGGCGGAGTTATTGCGTGCGCAAATTTGAACCTGCACTACGCCATAAGAAAGAGCAAGTCGGCAGAAGAATATATTACTGCTGCGTGAAGGCAACGCAACCATAAAAGAGGCGGGCTCATAAATTTTGTCTTTACCTCTTCTCTCGTATATCCCCGCCAGCAGAGTAGATGAATGTTGATTGACAAGACAGTGTATATTTGCCTTCGAAACGCGTACGACGTGCTCACGGGCGTCGCTCTCACTCTTTATATATTCGCCCATAAGAAAAATTATTATAACAATAATAGTATACCAATAATCATTTTATTCGCTTTCGTTGGTCATTTATTACTTCACTTCGGCAAATTTAGACAAATATAAATCGTTATTAAAATTAATATCTGTCCGTCGTCGGGTTTAACAGCATCGCAAGAATACTTTTCCATCATCGCGAGGCGTAAACGGTAAAGTTACTACGGCAAGTATACGAAAATAAACCGGTAGATAGTGGCACGGTCGAGCCGAGAGCCCGAGAACGAAACACCGGTTATCAATGCGAAGAAGCATTGCACCAGAGAAAATAAGTTGCACAAACTAGCGTGTCAGTGCTGTGGTTGGTCTTGTGCAGTGTGTTGTTCCAGTTCCAGTGCAGTCCGTGGATGAAACTCATCGTCTCAGGAATTGTGCTTCTTCATTCATCAGGCATTTCTGAAACGATCCAAGGGCTCCCTGCCTGTGTGATAACCCCCGTCGTAACTTAGTAGGCCGCTGTGTTGTTATCCTTTCGGTCAACTCGCGATCTACTCTATCACTGCCGTGCCGTCGCTTGCTCCCAACAAACGAAGGAAATATAGACCGGTGCCAGAATGAAACAGCGCTAGCGTGTGTGCGAGTGAGAGAGAAAGCATACACAGATCCTACTATGCTTCCACTATAATGTGGTAGAATTCGTCCTCGTCGCTCCACACACACGCCCCACACACATCTACACAATCTCTCGTTGCTTCTTCATACTACTCTCGCTCGGAGGTTGTGGAAAAGGCGCGCATCGAAAGTGAAGTGAAGACTCCAGTGTGAAACCTAGACAGTCTTTCGCGTAAGTGTGATAAATCATTTCTCGCTCATCACACGCGCAGCCGACGACATTGTGCAAAGAGCTCTTCGCTGCTCGATCGCTGAACCAAAATGCAAGTAATTAATATTCTTTTTTTTCGGATGTTGAAAAACTCGTGTGTCGCGCGGTGGCCGTCGTGGGATGTTTGTGTATCATTTTGCAATAACTATTGATCTAACAACACTTTTTCGCGTGTTTTGTCACAAACCAGAGAGACAGTAATATTTTCGTTCGTTTGTTCGTTCGTCGCGTCGCGTACGGAAAAAAGTGGCAAGTGTAACCCAATAGAGAAAAAAGAATACCTTGCTACCGTAAGTGTGGTACGGGAAAACTGTGATTCTAGATTTAAAACAAAGGGAAAAAATATTTAAGATTGCAACAATCACTGAAAACGAAAAATATACGTAATTTGAGCACAGCATTTATGCTAGTCTCAGTTTGGGAAACTTTTGGTCAATGCGTGCGTGTACGGGTATGAGTGTGAATTTCGGCTGATCGGAAGTCGAAATTTGCTAGGAGATGAATATCACAGCATAATTTCATCGATGAGATGGGCTATGTTTGCTATGATTAGAATTGGTATCTGAAATTCCCCAAATGAATATAACAACGAAGCAAGCGCGCGGTTCCCTATGATTCTGAGGGATCGATATAGGTATCGTAGAAAATCGTACAACTGATTGAAGGTAATACAAACTGCGGGAACTGCAGACAATTTGTATAACGTGCAAGAGAGTGGAGATATATCGAAAAGTGTGAATATAGTGTGTAAACTAGTGAGTGATTTTTTTTAAACATTCGTCACGGCGAATTTTAGTTTAAGTTCGTCTGCCGCTGGCATCACAGAGACTGATGGCGCAACCTAGGGTATGTATCTCTTCGAATAAAACCATACTAAACATGACAACTCATTATTTGCGTTTACTACGCGACGGCTTGTATGAAACTCGGAATGCTTTCTCGAATGTTAAGGGATGAATCATCCGCACAGGTGAAAATCCCAGAAAAAGAAAAGAAGAAAAGATTCTCGAATGTTACCAAGTATCGAGGATGTTAGGAAATGTAATTATTTAAAATAATTTTCAAATAGAACTAACGTCAAATTGAATGTTAAAGATTGAACAAATCAATGAATGATCAAATTTCCCATACGCCGTATATTTTGCTTATAAGTTTGATGATTTACACGTTTCCAAAGCACGCGTGTCGGTAATGAAAACTTTAAGCAAAATTGCGCTCAAGTTTAAACATGGCACCATGTAGTTCAAGCACCAATTCCAAAATTCATAAACTTGTTAAAATTGCCGAAATCTTTCGTCGATATTGCCCGTCGCATGTGCTGTGAAACGAATGATAAAAGATTGGCTTCAATATTTCTCCTTAGAAAACCAATCCTGCCTTTTCAACTTGGTAAAGTTCGCACGCGTCGGGTGAATTAACCGATTGCCTCTACTTCAATTCCCAACTGAGATTGTCAGTAGTTCTTAAAAGATTTTTTGTCCCCTCTATTGGTAGAATAAGTTAGTATTGCTTACCTACTTAGTTTCAGCAAAATGTAGTCTCTGGATGACCTGTTGTGTTAAGCACCAACGGCAATCAAAATTAGATCGTACAGTGGATACTAGTCTGCTGAATGCTGTTTTCAATACATCAACTTAAATATTAAAAAAAAATGTGTAAATTTCCTCGAAAGCCTTGTTTCATCAAAATGAACATCGAGTAATAGTTGGAAGTCACAAAAAATATACGTTTTGAGCGATGATTATTTGCTTCAATGTAAAATGTTTTTAACCGGATTTTGGATTGCATATTTGAAATCAAAAATCAAAATTTTATCAGATTTTTGATAAAAACAAATATCGCTTGTGTTTCACAGCAAAATATCAATGCACTCAAGCGCAAGTACGCCTCGGTAACTGTGCGGCTAGCGTCGTGCGACGGTAATCACAAGTCCACTGCAGGTATGCGTTCGATTCGCATCAAGATACTGGCTGTTAAACGTTGGTCCCAAATTGTCAATTCAATCTGTAAAGACTAAATCCATTGAAAAAATTAAATTCGAATGCACATTAGCTCAAAAGCTGTGGAAAATACCAGTTAAAAATAGATCGTTTTCATTGTTACTCCAATTCTGAAATCACTTCGATTGCAAGTCCAGCGGCAGATCGCTTGGAATTTTTTACACTGTATTAAATAATAGGTCCCTGGGTGTGTCAAAAGTGAGCCAAAACTTTCAAAGAAATGTTACCGGCTTACAAAAACATGAACTGTTAAAAAAATTTATTGATTCAAAACATGTTTCAGTTCAATTTATGAAACTTGGTTTTCTGGTGTACACGGATTTGCAATATACGGTTTGAGAGACTTTGACGACACAACAAAAAGCCACTATGGGATCAAAAAAATCTACCGTGTGCGAAAATAGTTATGAAACAAGGAAGATGTTTTTGGTGTTAAATCAGTACAAAGCTGACAATCAAAATCGATTGGATTTGGAAATTGACATACAAGCTGAACATTTTTGACACTTTTTTCCATGGAATAATACAACTTCTTCAATTCATATTTTTTTTCCTCCCACGGTAGATTTACTTGGCCCTATACAAACTCTCGTCAAAATCATTCGAACCGCATGTAACACATCCGTGTACACCAGGAAACTAAATTGTCCATTCTCCTTTATACGATTTCTGTTGGATGGCAGGCAATATTCGGATTTAGAGCAAAAATTTGTTATTAATGAAGTGTTATGGCACTGTTGTTAGTCATCATAACTTCCAACAGTTTAAAAATAACAATTTCAGTGAAGTTTACGAATTCAAGATTTTCCGGATTTATACGAGCGTGCCAATTGCAAATTTTGGAAACCCCGATCTCCCCAGATAACGGTGAAAACAAATTTATTTTTTCGGACTAGTTCACGTTATTTGCAAAAACAAACTAAAAATCCCAAATATGTTGTTACTATTCTTAAGTTTGTGTGTCCAACAACGGAATTTTGGGTTCAACTTTGCTGATATACTTAGATAAAAGAATAATTTAAAAGAAACTCTCTTTCACTTACTTTTTTTGATTATGTTTTAAACCTGGATTTTCTTTAATTTGCCCGGGGCTTGAATTTGAATATATTAAAATTAACTGCTTGGATTTTGCCTGGTTTAAGAAAAAACTAAGTGCAGTTCTTTTTTCAATACTCTTATACGGTTTTTGACAGTATCTGAAAATCGTGATTCAAATGCATTCTTTCGTTTCTTCGTTGATATAGTCAATTTCTAATATTGTTATCATATCTGAATATTTACGTTGGGGTGAGAACCCAGGCGGTTCTTGCCAGTTAGCCAATTTTGCCGTCTATACACAGCAAATTTTATTTGGCTGGAAACCAGCAAAATGTTGTCCCGCAGGTTTCCAGCAAACTTTCATAAACTTAAAACTTTCACAAAACAACCGGAATTTCTTGGATTCTAAGTTATATTTTAAATTTTAACCCCCATGGTATTCATATTGATAAAAAGAAATTTGCTTGTTAATTTTTTTGTGCGACATTTATGAAAATTTTTATAACAAATTTAAATAATACTTGCTAGTGGGTTGACCGCTTTTCGCCAAATATTGGACAGCATGTTCCACCTGAACTAAGAATAAAAATTATTGGTTTCTTTAACGAAATACTTTGTCGCTTCGTAAATATGTACATATATACATTTGGTTTAAGTGCTTCATCGCTGGAACATGGAGTCAAACACATCGTGCTTAGCTAAAAATAATAAGACCAAAAAAAATAACAAAAGCGAGTTTGACAGATCGATTGCTGGTTTTCAGCAATGAAGTTCAAGTGGTGGAAATATTAGCAAGATGGAGGATGTTTGCTGGTTTCCAGCAAAAATTTGGATTGCTGGAGTTTTCCAACAGTTTCGTTTTTGCTGGAAAATGAGGCAAAAATTGACTGTGCATGTTCTGTGCTTGAACGCATAACGAGGCCGGCCAAGTCCGTATAGACTACTAGTCCATAGAGGAAAGGAAGTGCAGCACACATGTGATGATTTGTTTTGCAAAGACCGGGTTTTCGCCATCCTTCCACAGATCACTGAGTGTTTGAGGGTAAAGGTGATGTGGCTTGGAAATCACTTTGGTAAGTGATGTCACCACTTGAAACCGATTCTTTTCATCTCCTGAAATGCCTAAGTTTTCTAATGAAACTCCTGATCAAAATAAAGATTTTTTTTTTGTTATCTTAATAAGATATTTTGATTTATTAATTTTGCCTAAAATTTTAGAGTTATTCAAAGCATCAATTTAAAAATTATAGAATATTTTATTGTAAAAGTTTATTTTTTAAACCGGTTATGATCATAACAATCAAGTCACAAATGAAACGATTTCTGAAAATCTTTATCATTCATTCATTAACAGAGGCTATATATTTTTCTTTCAATTTTTTAGATGATAGAGGGGACGACGATCATTTTCAATAATTTTTACATGTGAAATTCTATCCATTTTTAAATTTAGTTCCAAATGATGTTCGTGTCGCTTGGCCAAAACTCTTCTTCTATAATCTCGAACTCACTATAAAATATTCAAAACTCGTATCATTTGCTTACTTTATGATGCTGCACTACTGGGGTGATCCATACCGAAACTTAAATTATAAGAATTTGTTCTAACAAACTTATTGCAATCCATTTTCATACGTTGACACAGATGTCCATATTAACCATGAAATTCCCGGTTAAAATAAACACGAATTTTCATCAATAGGGTTTGAAAATTGTCTTGTCGTTAAAAATTTCAAAACATAAAATATTTGTATACAAATGATATTTTACTGAACATTTTGAACAGGTTCAAAAACATTGTATACAAAATTATAACCAGATTTGATAGAAAAGTAATGTTAGAGGTAAAATTTTGATATGCTTTCCCGATCGGGTTAATATCATCTTTCATAAATAATGCTATAGCCTCAAGAATTCCAGTTTTTCTAGTTTTATCTGGGACTGCAAGAATAATGAAACGAAAATTTGGAAGGAGTCTGGTCAGTCCCGGTTGCCCAGATATCGTTGAAATATGCCTGGATTATGCCCGGCATTATTCACAATACATATTAGCAGAATTGAACAAAAAATTAAATGAAGTGACTTTATTTCATCAGAACAATTTTTTTGGAAGTGTCAAATAAGATTTGAAACCTGCTGATGTTCTCCAATAAAAAATTAAAGTGTCAAGTGTTCTTATCCTTTTTTTTCTATAGATGATTTTGTATTTGGCTAGATCATTGGCAGATTTTATGAAGAAAAATTGGAAACACAATTCCAGAAACTAGCCAAATTTTTAGGGAAAATTTCCCAAAATTATTACAAAAGTATTGTTTGTTGTATAACACAAAGCTATTGAAATAAATTTAGGTGATTTCAATACGATGTCTATTTCAGGTGAAAAATAATGTGTCGAAGTTGTGTTATATCATACTGATTTATTGTTAGGCTTAGACAGTTGTAAATAGGGCTTTTGCTACACACATACAAGAGGTCTGTTGGGCACACATCAGAGGTTTTTATATGCGAAAACAGCAAAATTTAACTGAAATGTTGGTTTTTCCTCAATTTCTCTAAAAAAAACATTCATAAAGTATATTTCGAATTAAACAAGTGGAAACGATGCTGTGAGTATTTTATTGGATATCAGTGCGAAACCAAGCAAAACAAAATGAAAAATAAGCCAATCATCATTGTAAAGCACATTAAACGGTTCTTCCAAATCCTTTGTTCACGGGTCATTCATATAAAATTCGAACCAGGAAAATGAAGTTAAGAATTTTCGTCACGAAATTGATAAAGAAACATGGGCAATATTTGTCCTGCTTCCACTAAAAACGCACGTATCCTGTAAAAAATCTTCATTTTTTTAAAGAACTTCACTCAAAATCAGGAAAAAAATCACAAAACAGTCAAAAAATGTTTTAGCATTTGAAAAATGTGTCGTACATAAGAAAATTGTCAATAGTTTTCATAAATTCTTCAAAAAATATTCTTCTTTCGTTTATTTGTATTCATTTAACATGAGGCTGTCACATTTGTTTGCTCAACAGCTTACTTATACTAAAGCACTGTGCAAAAGCCCTATACTCTTTTGATAATGAAGTTTTATTTACCAAACCAACCTTTAAACTCAACAAGCATTCAATAGTTAGTTTTAAAGAATTTTTTTTCCTGATTTTCGGTTTACAATTTCTTTACGGACAGTTTCGCTCCTTTCAGTCTTCCATTTTCTTGTGATTCAATCGGGACCGTGGAAGTTGAAACTCACTTCTGTCGATCACAAAGACTAACGATTGCAGTCTTCTGTTGAACGTTGGTGATCTTTTTAGTGGAAAGTTCGAGAGACCTATAGAAGATTTTCCCATATCCAAATGAAAACACTTGCGTTGACTCACAACAAAAGGTCAACGCCTACTCGGTGACACGGTAATCGCTGGTATACTGGTGGCATGGGTTCGATTCCCTTCTCGGTACTGGGTGTTAAATGTTGATCATAAGTTGTCCACTCTTATACAGTCTGTAAAGCCCAAATTTGGCTAAGAAAAGTACATAGTTTCCGATCCATAAGGTAAAAAAATCACACTTTTTGACCTTGATTTGTGCAGTTTATGACATGCCGTTCCAACCATTCGCAGATGAATCAACCACTAACGATAAGCGATCGGGTTCAGACACATTTTTTCAGTCTCAACTACGTTGGGGTACAAATACAAATTTTGCATCATTGTGCCTATTAAGTATTAAGAATCCAGCAGGCGAAAACAACGAAACAAAATGTTTGAGTTTCACTCAAACTTAACATTCCTTCGTTCGATACGACTAAGCGCTTATAGCTTAGCTTAGCTTACCGAGCGTTGTTCCAGCCAGGCCGAGGTGGTGGACGTGGAGTAAGAAAACGGACGGAAAATTCAATCTTCTTAATTATCGTTCTCGAATATGCTGAAGGTCTCAAGCTGCGCGGCCCGACACATCCAAATGCGCGCCCGAAGATTCCGGAGCTTAATCTCCATTATTTAAAAATGCAAATCCAATTTCAGTTTTCTCAAAAATGGCAACAACTGCCTGCTGGTTTGTGTGTATTTATAGCAGCAAACAGACAAAAATCAGCAACAAAAGAGCAGATTGAGAAGTTTTCTGATGTCGATTTTTGGCAAGGCATTTAATCCCTTTTCGCTTTGCTGCTTTTGTCTTGGTTTTACCTTTTTTTTTGCTGCGTTCCCAAAGATCAAATGTGTGTTGTTGCTGTATGTATTTCTAACAAATGAGCAAAAATAAGATTTTTTTTGTTCGTCCTTTGTGCGGATTTCCCCAAAGAAAAAAAAATTAAGACCCGGTCGTACGGTTTCAAATGTATCCCAGCCCATCGGTGCATCGGTGCCAAGGTGTTTCGGTTCCTGCATTGTTGCTCAGAAACCCGGATCCCTTGAATTTCCAGTTTGAATCACTGTAGGCATGCAGGATTCGATGTGCGCTTTTCCAGCTCGATCGATTAAAGCTACCCTGCTATTTCCTCGAGGCTTATTCTGTTTCTTTGCACTGGTCTACCAGCTAGGGGATGTAGAAAAAAAAATATTTCTTTAATTGTGAATGAGGAATCCGACGCATTGAATTTACCCTAGAAAATGCTGCGCTGAGTGGAATGAAGCGGAAGAACTACTTTGTGCACATCTTTTCACGTGACAATTTTTATCGATGTTGCTGGCGACAAGAATGGGCCTTTTTTCAAGGGATAGATTTATGAGTTGTTTTGGGTGTCGAACTGTTTTTATGCGCATTACTAATCATATTTAGTAGAAGGGTCGTAAATCTCGGTGTGTGAACTGGTTGAAAATAGTTTTGGAAAAAAAAACCCAGAAGCTGAGGTGTGACTAGAGAATTCCGAAAGATAATTTTTCGATTAACGTTCTTCCACATGTTCCACACAGCCTCAACTCAATATGTTCTAATCACCTGAAATAGCTTCTCTGACACTGATAAAATATTCTGAATATAAAGCGGTATGCATTAAACCCACAGTATCACAAGGTTACATGTGATAGCCATGCAAAAATTACCTTTAAAGGGATTGTTGAATATTGTTTTACCTGATTTGATTGTACACTGTTTCTTTTATTTTGATCAGAGAGTTAACCATAAAATCCAACACCAATGCAACTCGATTGAAATCAGTTAAAATCCATTTAGTTTACAGTTGTTTTTTTCTCTCCCTTTTAAGATTGGTGTTTTCAATCAATCCTGTAACTGTTCGCATTCATAAAATTTCAATTTTCAATTTCTCGGTCAAAGCAGTTTATTGATTTTTTCCCCTATCTCCGTATTATTATTATTATTGGAACACGTTTCTTTCCACGTTTGAAATGCCAGATTTTGATGAATCATCCCACCGAGCACTGAGTGAGTCTCCTCTTTCGAAGGGCATTCAACCAACAACGGCCACAAAGCTCCGTCGGGAGCCCGCTATTATTGTTTCGAAGTCGGTGTGACGATGCTACGTACGTACGTATTTCACATCTTAAAAGCTGTTAATGTTGTATATTGAGAGCTAGACCTGGTTAAATCGTCTTGCGCTCCATCAATTCATTGTCTCGTAGTTTTACGCTTAAGTATACGATTAAACTTGTTCAATCTTATCTAATGTGTTGTAAAATCCGAAGTCTCAACTCAATTGTAGGTTGGATAAATAACGATTTTTTCATGACGCATTCTCGTAGTTCCCATGTATCATTTCAAGTTTTAAACTTGAGTTTCTATAAAAAAAAAAGTTCTAAGTAGTACGTCAAAAACGTATTCAAGGGTACAGTTTTTTGATGGCGGAAACATTCGATTTAATGTGTCAATTGTTGAACTCTTCCAACCTCATTCTGTGAAACAAAGGCAATTGCATTAATCTAATCAGTGTATACAACACAATCCATGTCGATGGGAATTTGTCCCGCCAGCTCAGCACTCTCGTCAACGCTACAATTTTCATGGAACGTTTAGACTGCCAAAATTATGAACCTTCCTCAAACTTCTGGGTGATGAATTTCAAAATGGCCGTATAGTAAAATTGATTAATGATCTTTTCTCGTCTGTCGCGGCTCTTCACAACAATCCCTCGTACTCTGCGCTCTCTACTCTACTAGCTGTAGACTATGGTGCGATGCGATGGGATGCCAACACCGTATGCCGCCGCCTTCTATGGCGTTGGTTTATTTTTTCCATTTTGATGCTTTTACTATGCTCATTGGCGACGGCTCTGTTGTTGCTCATGGTTCGAT
The DNA here is from genome assembly GCF_029784155.1 of Uranotaenia lowii. Taxonomy (NCBI): domain Eukaryota; kingdom Metazoa; phylum Arthropoda; class Insecta; order Diptera; family Culicidae; genus Uranotaenia; species Uranotaenia lowii. The sequence continues at coordinate 114,133,735 of NC_073691.1, read as the reverse complement.
GACGGGTCAGTCAGTTGTAGTCTACATGTACCAGTTTTGAACTAAACGAAAACATACGCATGCGTTTTGTCCTTGTTTTGCGGCGGGAATATCCGCGGTAACAATTTTTCTGCGACGGCATGTTATGAAGTTTGCTTGTTCAACAACAACGTTACAGATCTTTTATTAGCGATTTTTCTACTCCAAGAAACGCTATCCGTGAACATCTCAAGAAACAAATCTCAGCTGGTAATTGCTTGAAAAGTTAGCTACGATCCATTTACAGCTTCCACCGCTGCAGCACACTGATTACTTATATTTAAATATTAAAATGCGTAAAATGAAGTCCGAGTAAAATCAATAAACCCAAAGTTCAGTTGTGCCGATCCAAAGATTAGTTTCGACGCTTGATGAAAACGATGATATAGTGTGAAATGATTTGACAGTTTTCGAACATTGTTAAAATCAATTGAAATTTTTCATCTATTTGATCAAAGGAGGCATACACGAGCGCAGCCAGCGGACGAAGCACAACACAGCCGGCGAGACCTACTGCGTGGTAATGGCCTACTATGGTGGGATGGTGTGCGTTTTCTGGTTGTTAGTTCTGGGTGCCGAGCCGAGAGACCGCGTGAATCGGAGTTTATACATGATTTGGCTGCTAAATGAATCACGAGCACGGGATGCGGCCGAAGTGAATTGGATTGGAGAATTGAACAATTTAGAACAATTGGAGTATGAGAAGGTCCAATGGCCTAAAGCGGGTTCTTCTTCGTCGTCCGTGCGATTGAATGAGAATAGGGAGTCATCTGAACTGAAATGATCGCTGTCGTTGATTGTCATTTCGTAGAGTGTCCGCATCGCATTCGGGTCGAAGTGCTAACTGGAAGACAGCGAAACTGTTGACGATACTTTGAAAGCCGATATACGCTGCTGTATACGGCCAAGTGAACATGATTCAATTACTATTTCGTAAAACAAATTCAGTGCAGCGCTGACTTTATTCCAGATGGATTACGCAAGTTTAGAAATTATATCAAACATTTTCTGTGATATTCATCCGTGGAAAAAAGAATGAATAAAATTATCAAAAGTAAATTTGAATAACTTTACCCTCTCGCAAGGAAACCAATCTCAAGCGCCATTTTCCAACGGTGAAATGCACTTGAATCCGACGATGATGTTAGGCGGTACACGCTTGGGCTGAAGTTGTATCAAAAGGTATACGCAGCACAAAATGGAAAAATCATGCCATTGTCAGTTCAACAATCTCGTTTTACCTGTGTTTCTCGCATTGTTTGTTGAGTTTTCGTACATTACAAAAGAAGGGTTCTTAATGCCGTGTCTTCTCTAGAACGTTGTGTTGTTTTTTTCTCACTCATTACATTTGGGTCGCTATCTTGCATTTTCCCTACTAATTATACACGAATTCAACTTTTATTTTATAGTTCCGCTTGGCTTGCGATGGGTTTTTTTTGCTTTGCTCCTATATGTGCTTTCGAGGGTTTTGCTCTAGGTAGAGCAAAGAGACGGTTAGTCGCCATTTTATATCAACAATTGGATGAGCACGAAGGGGTTTCTGACGTATTCACACTCACACACAATGACACATCCCTCTCTGTTCGCCATTATTCATGAAAAGTTCAGTGCACTACACCGCAAGAATATCCCTCTTATCTGGTCTTGAGAAGTTCAGAGTTTTTAAAACAGTACCTTTGAATTTTGGCACTAAACGTGTTGTATATGTCGTTAATTTCATATGATGTAAATTGGGTCAATAGCGTCAAATGTGTTGTGCCTCAATGATTTCTACGTTTCCTGTGAATTCCACACTTCACTTGGCTGTGATGTGGTCATCAAAGTATTTTTTTAAATGTACAATGGATACGCAAACTTTCAATCCTGATTCAAACTCATAGATGTGCATCTTGCGGTCTCGACTAGTAGGTGATGTTTTTATAAGAATAAATGAACGGTTTTTCAATGGTTTGGTACAAGTGACGACCGAATTGTTGCGGACTTTAAGGGGTAATTTTAAACTAGAATCAAATGAAAACGAAACAAAAAACTTAACTTTCACGCTCTACATTTTGAAATTGAAGACGATTTTTTTTCTAGAATTTTATTTTTTGCGAGTTATTTATCCTCAAAGTATTGAAAGCGAAAATTTTAAAACGTGTATTTAAGACAATTCTGTTCTGCGCCACATTTTATGAACTTAAACCTGCTAGCTATATAGCAGTTTTGTTAGAATTGTGTTTTTTTAGAACATCGATTGTTCACAATCGTCTGGATGCAGAAACAGAAACTTTTTCATCCAGAGAAACCGAAGAACGCCAGTTTCAGTTTTTCGCATACATCCGAAGACACAACATCATATTCGATTAGGTGGCACCTACTTCTTCGGGAGGCTGGATGGATGGATAAATTGCTAAATTAATTAAATCAACACAACACATCAGCAGACACTTCAATGAGGCCAGCCCGCATTGGATTGGGAGCCAATTTATTTGCATACATTGGTACCATGCGTTCCGTTCCGTTAAGGTCCATTTAATGTCACGCCGCTTTAGCGTCGTCGTCTTGTACGGCGATCGACAACGAACGGCCAAATCGCATCACTGATCGTTTCTGATGCGCCGCCATTTGTTATGATCCAAAATATAGCAGCTATGCCATACTCACATTGGTAGTATGTCAAACGGGCTTAAGAAATGGATTCTTGATATGCCCACATTGACCCGATCAGGAAAGGATATCGAAATCGAATATAACTCAATAGGATATAGTTCAATCCACTTTTATGATATAGACTTGTTTAAATGGCAAAAGCAAATTTAGACCATTTTTCGAGAAACGGTCATAATAATAACTAAACAATTAACCTTAGGAATGTCCAATGATTTTCTCTTACACGGACAAAGTAGACGATAAAGAGAATGCGGGCTGCGTGATTTTGTAATATTACTAAAATTTCTACGGTAAGTGAGATTGCGTTGAAGAGTTTCTATCAAAAATTATAAATGTTGTTCGTGAAATTCAGTGTCAAAATTACAAAAAAAAACTAACAGTTATTGCCATCAAAGTGTATGACGATGATGATGATGCTGTTGGTGATGGCACGGAACGAAGATGATGGATTCTACTACAGCTTTATGCTCCCGGTTAAATTGAGAGTTGCACTGTTTTCAGTTATGGCGCGGCGCCCCTTTAGGTCTAGTGCGAGATTCATATACAGACAACCAAACACACATACATACATCTCTAGAACGTCCGTCATACCCACACGAAAGGGGCAATAAAGTTTTATGACAGAAAAATTAATTTAGGTGCGATGCTGAGATAAGTGTGTACCTGCCCATGTGCCCGTGGTGCTGTATTTGGCGCCTAGCAGCATTCACTTGTCTCCACTACCACTTGCCTCGCCACTTTCAGAAACGCCATTTGCCATGGTGCGTCGTTAGATTCAGACAGAGGTATCGAGCCATCCAGTTTGAACAGATTACGGTAAAGTACGAGATCCACTGGCTGGAGCAATGCCGGAAAATGTATTTATCGATCATTAACGCTGTCAGTTGTGCATACAATTATCCTCCTCCTACCTTTAGAGTGGTTGACATTCAGTCGATGATATGATTGAATGTGAGAAGTTTTATATGGTGTTGGGGAAGTTGCTTAGTTTTTTGTTTTCTACTTTATCGATTTTTGTTTTCTAATAACTTTATCGAGAGCCGTATTTGAATTCAAAAACAGCATACTTATGTGTTTTTGCCTAATTATTCTTAACAAAACGTATTTTTTTCTCTCTCTGTCTCTTTTCCACCTCACAGTACGACGATGGCCTACACGGCTACGGAATGGATAGTGGGGCTGCAGCGATGTATGACCCTCACGCAGGTCACAGGCCGCCGGGTTTGTCCGGTTTACCTCCACATCATTCACCTCACATGAACCATGCTGCGGCTGCATCAGTCGGAATGCACGGTTATCATGGAACCTCTAGTCATGTATCACCAGCCACCAGTCACATGGGCGCAGTTCAGCCAGATGTGCATAAACGTGATAAAGAAGCTATTTATGGGTAAGTTATCGACATTCTTAATCGCTCTTTTACCAGTAATAAACGCGACTGCCCATAAAAACGAATCAAGCCCGCCCCCTCGTTAGCTCGCGTTGATGTTGTTGCTTCCTTTCGCCGGCTCTGGAAGCGACAAGCATACATTTTCTTCCAACACAAAACTTTCGGTGTCCTTTTCGGTTAAATGCAGGTCGTGTTGGTTAGCAGCTAAGCAACGTATTAAAAACCCATAAATCATTTGTTTCCGGACTGCATTTCTGCCGCCTGGAATACACATTCAGTAAAAAAAAAAACACACCAAGAAACAAACATCAGCACTTCTAATTATGAGCCCAGAAATTGTGAAAATTTATAAAATTACAGTCTTTTGAGTGCCGAGGATACGCTTAAATTGAATGGTCCGCTCTTAGCCTCTTAGTAGAGACAAAAAAGAAAACCCCGACCAGTCTTCAGTGGATCCATTTTTTGAACGGTTGCGAGATGAAATCGGGATTCGTGCACACCCAAAAGATAAAGTCGATTATCCAAAAATACCATAATAACAGATATTAAATTAAGGACAGCAGTCAAACTGTCGAAGGGAAAGAGATGCAGTCAAGCAAACCCGTCAGTCAGCCAGTCAGTCAAGTTCGTTGGTGAAACCGCAAGCGAGAGAGATCTAACACTGTGATCAATCTATTAACATTAATTATAGAGCCTTACAATTTTGACGATTCTGTGTGCAATTTTTGGGAGAAATATGTAGGTATACCTACAAACTCTGGTGTGTTAAAGACTACCACGCGTTGATGATAGGTTGCTATAATCCTCTGACACTAGTTTGGCCCTTTTTGACTTTTCCTGTTGTACTCTGCCTTTTTGAGGAGGCCTTAGAACAGCTCTCGTGGAACAGCTGTCGCATCTTGATTGTATTCCTTCCCAGGCCAGGTATAATCGATAGCGCGTTTTTAGTTTTGCGCTCTGAAAGTCGGCCAGAAAAAACAAAAGTCCAAAACTTCACTCAATATGTTCGGGATAATCGTAATTTTATTTCCCATTAATTTTATTCAATCATCATCCCTTTTTTTGTTGGACTTTCTTGCAACTGTTCTCTCGTGTTGCATTCTGCCACACGGAAAAAGTACGAAATAAAATAAAACATTGGGGAGTGACCTGCAGTCATTAGAGCTATTATCATGTTTTATTTTTCGTTTGCAGTCGATGAACAGGTCGTCAGGTTGTTGCAGAAGACGGACGACAGACGAATGAGCACAATGTGTAAGGGGAATCTTCTTTAAGGTTTTTACTTTTTTGTTGGTCCCATGTGTGACACCTTTCGGAATAAAATTAATAAGAATAAACAAACCTTTATTGCCCCCTGTTGTTGTCGTCGTTGGTTGTTGGTTCGATGAATGCTCATTCGACTGTTCTTTTTTGTCTAGATGTTTGACTTTTAACAACGGGAGCATGTTTGTGCAGCGCTTGGTGGTGGTGTATAAAACAAAAATAAATACCCAAGATGAATTTCCGAAGCCTCGATATTTGTTTTGTGGTCCCCGTGTTTATGATAAAAAAAAGTCTGAATTTTCTTTGCCGATACAAGTTTTTTCGAGCAAACTCAGGTTGCTGGACTTCGCTTTCTCTATTCTCCATTCTCTCTCGAGATTTCTGCCTTCCGCTTTTGGAAGCAAACATATGCCTGCCTGCCTACCTCAAAAGTGACCAATTTATGTCAACAAATATTTAACTTTTACGCATTACTTTTTACTGGAGAAGCGTACCTCCGGTCTCAATAGGTTTGAACTTCGAGTACCTATATTGCTTCATTTCGGTTGTAAATTTCGTATGAAGGATGATACGATTCGTGTTGACTGCTTTTGCACCCTTGTAAGGATGTGATTGGACATATGTATATCTACTATTCTTTAGTGGTCCATCATTATCCATTAAGGGGTCTATTAAGGGAAACTCAGATTTCCTAAACTTGTATGTAGAATTACAACGCATTTTTAGAGTATGGTTGTCATAAACTTTCCCGCAAGTATCAGGCCCTGACAAATCCGGGCAAGTTGGTTTTAAAATTTTCAACTCAAAAACCGGACATTATCCGTGAAAAAAACTCAGAAATTAAAGAATAAGAATCAAGAAAAAATAACCACTTGAAACATTATATTTCTATCATAACACATAATTGGATTTTAGGCTTCCATGGAATCGTTCATTTTTATTTTGACAAAACTAATCCAAAAATTTTCGTTTTTGATCAGAAAAATGAAAATTCACAGTTACTTGGTTTGACTTTTTGTACATAAAGTGAAAACAATTCGGGCAAAATCCGGCCATTTTCCAACAAAATCTGGGCAATCCGGTCGGGCCGGACTGTTCCTAAAATGTGTACCTACTAAATATCCGGGCTTTTCCGAATAAAATCGGACAATTTGACAAGCTTATCTCAGAGGGAGATATGTCTAAAATGCTGACAAAATCCGGGCATTTTATTTAGAAATTATCTACCAAAAATCCGAGCAATACCTGGAAAAAAATTTCGTTAAACCCAGAAATTATTCAATAAAAACCAAGAAATAGAACTAGAACTTTTTTTTTATTAAAACTTATTGGCAAATTTTAAATGGCATTTACGGCTTCAAAAAATTCTTTCATGATAATTTTTATAAAACAAGCTCAGAAAATTAAGTATATGACGAATAAATAAAAAAAAACATTTAGCAGAATTTGTTCTTTTTTGTTTCATTTGGCAATTAAAGTGAATAAATCCGGGCAAAAATCTAGGCTTTTTTCAACAAACTCCGGGCAACCGGACCGGACTAGACGTTTCTCAAATTTAGAATTAAACATCCGGGCAAACCCGGATAAAACCGGGCAATCTGGCAGGCTTAGTTTACGAGAAACCGTCCATTTGACGGGTTCCGTTTTTCCCTCTCGAGTCCTGTAGACATTCACATCATTTAAAATGTTTTTTTTTTGTTTCGATTATAGTCGTTTTACCATCTTTATGGCATTCCCAACTTTATCAACGTTGCAGTTGACGGATCGTTATTGAAAAACTTATTCGGTACTGTGTGAACTGTGTTCGATGTTTACTCTTGGGCTCGAACTCGCGGACATCTGCTCAGAAGACAACAGACTTGCCAGCTGAGCTATATCACGAGCCCTTTGAAATGGTTGAAATTCTTTTATTCGTCTGTAAACCTACGTTCCCGGCATGCTTGGATCGATTAAATGTTAACAATTAAAACGGTGATAGACCGTACAGATCCCGAAGGCATAGCAGAGTGGGCAGCGAACCGAGAAAACCTGGAAAAATCAGGAATTGAAAATTGGATTGGGAAAACCGGAGAAAAACCTGGAATTCCAAATCAAAGCTGGGAAAATTCTTGACAGATTATTTTTCCCCTAAATAAATGTATTGAATCTAATATGATATGATAATCTGATAAAATCATTTTTTTTGGTTTGTATAATGTGTCATACACTTTCAATAAATTTGTCAAAAAATGAAAAATAAAACTTTTGACAAGCGGCGAAGGCGCGAAAAACTTATCTCTCATATGATTTAAAAAAATATTTTTACAATTAAATTCAATTTTTAACCTTTGAAAGTCGGAAATTCATGAGAACATGCGGGAAAAAATGCAAGAAAACAGAAAAATTGAAAATGAGTGTCCACCATGTTAGATTCATTTATTAAATCCACGAAAGTTAGATCGAGATATCAATTTTAAGTTTGATTCTATTATACATTTTGTCTGGTAATCGCCTTCTTTATTCATTAAATAAAATGTAAAAAAAATCCAGAACGTCAAATTCTATGGGCTACGAATCACATTAAGAAATTATCACATAAAAAAGCGAATTTGAAAAGCAAACTCAAGTCCTAGAAGTTTTTCGGAATTTTAAATAAGACTTCAAATTTAAAATTTCAATTACGATTTTCAATTTTTCTGGAAGGATTGCAAATTCAAACTCAGAATTTAGATAAACATGCCAAGTTAAAAATCAAGCACCCAGAACTCAGGTTATACATAAATTTTATAATACTCAATAAAAAAATTCACTCAGTATTCGAAACAAGAATCAAAACAAAATTTTAGAATATTAAGCGGAATAGAATTAAGAAATAAAAATAAAATTCGAATTATGAATCAAAGCTTACAGTAAAGTTTTGATTTATAGATCCGTAATCCACCTGAAATCAATTGTTGATGATTATATTTCAGCATTGAGAAACCAGAGCTTAATAGTCAAATTCTATATGCGATATTTTATTGGAACATCATCGTTTTAAGTCATTCGAAAAAATGTTGACAAAATCATCAGAGTTTTGTACCAAATGTAGATTGAGATATGAAGAATCGATTGGTATATGTAGGTACTTAACTCAGAATTGATTATTTTGGCACCTTTACCCCCTCTGATTCTAAGGCCTTCAATTATTTTCTTACTCCTTTGAACTTCAATCTGTTGAAACTATTTTCTGTAGAAATCCCAACAAACAGGAATAACCTTACGTTTGAAATTCAAAAAAAAAAATCTTATTTTGGTAAAATAAACCCTGAACCCTGAAAACTGGGAACATCGTAAAATCTCAATAAAAAAAACCGGGAAAAATCGAGTATATGAAAATGGAAACTCGCTGGCCACCCTGACATAGTTAAAAAAAACTTCATTTTCATTGAAACATTATTTTGAAAAATCTTGTATTTTCAACTACCACCTCATTAGTAGTTGGTCATTAATTTTCCATACTTCGAGTTGATACGGTTTGTTTGGATCTTTGCATGTCGGCTACTGGAAAGTAGTGTGGTAAGCGATTTCCATTCAACGTTGTCTCACGGACGGAGAAGCCTCAAAGACCCTTACCTTTATGGACGACGACGACGACGGGGCATTCCGTTCCGTGACCGATTTTTCCACCAGTTAAATAGCTTGGGCGCGAAAAGACGTGGACAAAGCCGTCATCCTGCCGGCCGATGTGTGTGTATTGTCGGTTGAAGTGTTTAAGATAAAACCACATAAACGGTAAGAGGGCGCATCCTCGCGTTGTAAAACTGAAGGAGTAAAAAAATGGTAATAAAATTTTTACGATCATTGTTTTAACGCGTGTTTTGCCTTGCCGGTGTATATCGCTTTATTTTAATTCATACGAGAGTAGAAGAACGGGATCGTGCAGTCCTATAGAGTGTCGGATACAGGACAAGACAGTATGTACATCTGAAGCTCTTGTGAAATGCTGCTGCACATTGAAACAGTCTCGAGTTGCCACAGAGAGGAGAAAACATCAGTCAAACTATATCGAATGTTTTAACGTCATTTGAGACAGTTCGTAAACGAGATATAGAGATGAAAATTGTTTGGTCCGTTTTGGTGTTCTCCCGGAGATGGCCAGCCAAACAATGCAGCTGTTCCGGCTTGGCTGGGATGGGAAGATTTCACCTTTAAAAAAAATTACAATCGTCCCATGCAGACCGTCTGGCTCGATTTTAAATGCCATAAAATCAAGAACAGACCAAGAACAAGACCCAAGCGGTGGAGAGATCATATAGTTTTATTGTTTGTTTTAATCACGACAGTTAACGAGATGAGATGATATATATTTTATGGTATCAATTATTTCATCACGCGCTAGCTGTTTGTCAAGCTGAGACAACTGCCGCTGAAGAATAACGATGGGAATAGATGTAAATTCGATCAAGGCGCTGACCGAGTGACGTGGATTTGGATCTTCTGTCACTAAGTTACCCTTAACTACTAGGTATAAGCTCTGATGCGCAACGCGCGGTAGCATCCAGACGCCACCGAAATTATTAAGACGTTGTCTGTGTGTGTATGTAAGGTTGTTGATGCTTTCAATCGCCCAGACAGCAGACAACAGTTTCGCTGGTTTTTTTTTCTCGCCCTCCGCTGCTGTGTTGAGTAAATGTTATTCCGGCACTCTACTATAAATGAATGCTATTCTTTATCCACATACTTCCTGCATTGCTGGGCATCTTTTTTACGAGAAGACCACTGCACTTCTGGGATTTATACGAAACCATCCCGCAAATTACGTAAACATATGGTAAAAGTACAATATTTAGTGACATTACCAAAATATTTACAAATCCTGGCGTCAGTTTGTTTTATATTAGGCCCGTCGTCTTCTTCTTTGTGGTTCGTATCCACATCGTTGTGCGGCTGGAATGGTTTGTTTACTCTGAAATGCGCCAGAGTGATTTGGTTGGGTTTCATTCTTGAATGAATCCGAACCTTGGAGAAAGACACAGCCTATCTGATGATTTCAGTGTTTGGAAAAATAAAACAGTTTGCTGGTCTGATTATGAACAGGTCTGGGATGATGTTTAAACTGTAACTTAGCCGGAACACCTACTACGTGCTAGTATTTTTATCTATAATATCTTAATAGAGAATAAGGCGCTTGTTATCGTTGATCTGAACAAACGGATATCATTGAAATTTATTCTACACTCAATGCTGTTTCCTTGATTAGTTAGAAAAGATAGTTCGCGGCATTCCGATCTTAAATTTTGCCCCTGGCATCTGCACGCGTGCTCATTTAATTGAACTCTCCATGGTTGAAACATAACCATTTTTGTTTTTGTTTCTAGGGCTTTTATGAAATAAGTTGAAAAGGAGCTTGTATCGTTGTTTTTGGGTATATTACACAGTTCGTTCAACACATTATCTATTGTTTTTCGACGTTAGTAATCAATACGATTTTATTCCTCTCTCTCTCTCTCTCGCTCTAATTCCAGTCACCCGCTATTCCCGCTATTGGCACTGATATTCGAAAAGTGTGAACTAGCGACGTGTACCCCGCGAGAACCAGGTGTGGCAGGTGGTGATGTCTGTTCGTCAGATTCCTTCAGCGAAGATGTGGCAGTATTCAGTAAACAGGTAAGTTCTGGACTCAAACCAGGCCCTGCTCTGCTCTGGATTGGATGCAGGGGAACATGGCAACTTATCACACCGCATTCATCGGATGGATGTATTCACTGATATCGACGACTATGGACGATTTTTTGTCGTTGGAACGAATAATTGATAAGAATCGATACCACAATGTTTGGAGTTGTTGGTTCGTTCTGTTTATTCAAGCAAGCGCACGTGAAATATTTACGAACGATATTGGACCAGTGCGGTATTCGATAATCGATTGACATAATCTCGCCACCAAACGGTCTACGAAGTGACGGGAAAGTTGTTACGTGTTATTTTGGAAAAAAAACATAAGGGGAAAATGCTAAACATTTCGTTTGTAAATTATTTTTAAGAGCGAAAATTTAAACTAGCCGTCACTCTAAAAGATGACTCGAACTTTGTCGTAAATCGTTCAGCAAAGCCTTAAAAAGCTAAAATCAACCGATAAAGTTCTGCCTAATGAAGTTATTTATATAAGTTCTCTAATATACTCTAATATTCCTGGGAATATTTGATTCCTTAGCTATATTTCGTAACTGGAATATCTTACAAAGATGAAATTTTCTGGAAAAATATGCCAAATGGAATAAGCCAACAATACTTAAAGCTCGAAAAATTTTAACACAATAATTGTTGAAGTTATTGAAAAATTTCAGAAAATGTGACTAGAAGATCTTTCTTCATCGCTTCAAAATGTTCCTTACATGAAAAAATTATAACAAAAATATTTATTCCAATATATCAATCGTTAGAGTATAATATGAACTTCATTATACCATATTTTCTCAACTTTTTTCAGAAAAAGTTTTCTAAAATGTTGATTATGGGTACATTTGATCCCTAGAGTTCAAAACGGTATATTCTTCTTCTGAATGGATCGTGATCATTGCGGATTACGAGATTACTAATATTTATCCAATAACTCATATTTAAACAACACTGCCTGAAGAAAATGGCTGAAATAATTAAGTTTTCTCTTAATTATAGAAAATAGCGCCTTTAAGTATGCAATGTCAATAGGGTTGAGATAACGTTATAGAATTTTCTTCTTCTGACAGTTATAAATTGAGATATGAGAATAAACATGACCAAAATAGTCCTTTGACATTTTATTTTGGGGATCTGTTGATTTCTTTCCAAAGATAAGAGCTTCCTGTATAAAGGACCTAGTCTCGCTCAATAGAGGATCAAGTCTTCCTTAACTTCAAAAATATCGCAATTTTTTTTACTCCCACGAAAATACTTCTAGTTCATCTACGGATTCGAGTATCGTTCTAATTTTTGGAGCATAGAAACTTGAAGTTACACGTTGGCGGAAAATGTGAAAGGGTGTGAGTTTATATTTTTTTTTTCAAAAAGATATCGTGAAAATAAGAAAATGGGATCAAGTATCCCCACTCTCCCATACACAAAAACTCCCCGGAACAACGAGCTGTTAATTGAAACCTCTGTCATTCGAACGAAATCTTCTGTAATACCAAACTTAAATTTGCTAGCATGCTTGACGCAAATAAACCATTTGTGATTGCACTGAAAAAAAACTTGCATCAAAACTGTATGCGGTGTCCACCAATTCAATTATGCTGGTATCTGTCCTCCAAACCTGTTGCACCAGAGAGCTTCAACGTTTATTATTTTTATCCTCATAATTGGAGTCGTTTCAATTCGAACGGATAATGCGCTTCCCTGGCACTCTGACGACTGGTACTAAAATAACAATATATCGCAACCCTCAAAGTGCCAGATTCGTGATACGCATATGTAAAAAAAGAAATACCAAGATTCGCCGCGCAGTGTTCCGATTTGATCCGGCCAGATGTCGTGGGTTACTACTACCCGTACACAAGGGAGGAAAAAGTTTCATCGCCATCATTACCACCAAGCATCGCTCGCTTGCTAGTGGCATTGATGAGCAGAAAAGATGAAGGATCGTTATGAAAACACTCATAAAAAGGTAGGAAAACAATAACTTGCAGCAGCAGCAACCCCTATTCTATTTTCATGTTTTAAAAATAGGACTGACTGGTGATAACTGTTGCATTAAATATATCAAGAGCTTTTGATTTCCCTGTGTTTAGCGCAGCCTCGAAGTCAACCACTCATGCTATTGATTTTCAGTCATAATTCAGGGGACAGTCTTCCTAAATGCGTCTGAAAAATTTGATGAATTTACCAACACAAAATAATTTAAAAATTCATACAAGGTTTCGATATCTTTTCATGTAATATTTTGACTTTTAAAAATTACACGAAAAGCAGCTCAACACAAAAACTTGGATGGTTTATGTTTCTTATTCAAATGAACTTTTTTTTAAAGTTAAACAAATTTAAGCTTCTATGAAGGTTTTGATAATCATAAAAGAGCTGATGTCAGCGAGTTCGAGCCCAAGAGTAAATATCGAACACAGTTGTACCGGATAAGTTTTGCAATATTTGTCCGCCAACTGGAACGTTGATAAAGTCGCGAATGCTACAAAGATGGTAAATCGACTATAATCGAAACAAAAAAAAATCATAAAAAAGTGGAATAAAAGAGTGTTTTTGTATGCTCCCATCATGTTTTTCGCCCGAAACATGAATTGGCGCATTTAGCCCGTAAGGTTTGATGTTCGGCATTTTAGACAACAGTTATAATGAAATCGTTTTCTCGAAAACTGAAGAACATTTCAACATAAAAAATACTCCAATGTATAGAAAACAGATGCCTGCTCATGTGTATAAAGTTTTTGTACACATATTCGATGTAATATTTTATTAAATCAGTATTCCGCTAAATAGACGCACATATTGAGCCGGCTTCTTCCCTACCTTTTGATTTTCGTGTTGCCTACCATCTTTTGGAAGAATGGTATAATTTTTGTTTTGTGATTCAACGACTTTCTAGTCTGCAAAGATAATAAATCCAGTTTACAAGTAGGCTTTGAATTTTGTTTTAAATACTGGCGAAATAAGTGTGCCATGAACCGTGTTTGACAACGTCATGCCACTCATGAATCTGTTTACTCTGATCCAACTTAGTCCCCGAAACTTTTATCAATGGACGGACATGTCGATGTTAAATATCATAGTGTTGCTGCATAGTGGTTCTTCTATCTCGTCACAACAAATCCTGGGGCTTTCGTATAAAAAAAGCCATTATCAATCAAATTCAATAGGACAGATATTGTTCACCTCGATGACTTCCATGGTGACCGAGCGATTGTGGTACGATTCGATTCGATTCGGGGGCTCATAGCTTCCAATTTTCTACCTCTTTTTCGTCGCCACGACGCACCAACCGAATGTTATCAAAAAATATGGTAGCAGTACTTTGGAGTACGAAATCGATGATAACGATAGCACCTTTTTTTGGTCAACGCTAACTAACAATGATAAAGAACAGTCCTTGTACTTTCTTATCGCTTGTTCTGTGAATCACTGGATTTTTTCAAATATTAGATTCATGTTATTGTGATTATCATTTCCACTGATAGGGAGAGGTGAGCACTGCAATCTAGCGCATTGCTAGGTGAAGTGTAATTCTTTTTTTGGGCTATTTTTTATTGCCGAGCTTCGATTTACCAATTTTGTTGCTTGTTTATGGGAAATAAAATTTGAAATCACGTTTTGATAGAAACGAACGCAATTTCTTCATTCATAATTCAAGATATACTCAGTTTGTTTTTCAATAAGTCATTCGGAAAGTAATATGCTGACTACAACTTTTTTATAAAAAAGTTTCAATCTCTTGACTTTGTTTTGAATCAAAGTTCACATACATGCTAACTCGAATGAAAGTTCATCAACAAATATCAATGCTAACTTGATGTAGGACTTTTTTTCATGTTCATTCGCAGACGTCCAAACCAAAAAAACAACCAACCGATTCTAGCAACGACGCGGTATCGTCGTTTTATGTTTACAATCGCCTGGATCATGCGCTCGCGTCTTTGTCGTAAAAATTAACACTCACACACATTTTATGAATCGTAATTCCTCGTAGCACGTGTTTGTTTTAGAGATTTAAATTAAAATGATAGTTAAACCTAAGAGTGTCAAGAATATAATTTAAATTGAATTAATTTCACGTGTGCTTTAATGGTCTCCGTGGAGTGGAAGAAGACGCACCAATAGTTAGAAGAAGATTACTAATAGGTACACGTTACGTACAATATCATGAAAGGCTGTATTTTCCCACTTATTTGGATGAGGAATTCGTCGGATTTTGTTTCTGGTGTTTTTGCTTGAGCTCTATTAAGTTGGCTGTTGGCTGTTGACTCAACTCTACCAAATATTTTCACCAAAATAGAACCACGATCTTCAGAGATCATTTCGTGTCAGCGGCAGCAGCAAAAAGGCAAAAGTTATGTTACCGCGCCGCCGCTCATCATATTTAAACGTACCACCATTCTGTATCAGATCACGATCGTTAAATGTCGATTGAACAAGTATTGTAATCTTTTTGAACTATTTTAAAAAGAATATTCTTTACATCGAGTGAAATTTGAAATAACGCCTAAAATTTTACCTAAAATATTTTTTTTCCTAAATGTACAAAGTTGTTCAAAACGCACTTGGGTTCTAATAGATGGATTGACGGATGGTTGGTTTATATTTGATGCCTTTCTCGTTACAGTTGAGGTTTTTTTTCTCCCCTAACCAGTAACGATGATGATGATGTGCTCGAAAACCGTATATTTAATTTTGTTCGCTTTCTCGCATGTAGGAGACGGCCTGTGGTCTGCCATAGACATGTATGTATAAAGTATCATCGCAGAAGTGCTTTGCCGTGAGGACTAGAAACGGGAGATTCATTATCATCAAACCAGCGTCTTCGCGGGAAGGTCGAGACTATGGTACAAAAAAAAATCTGAAGTGTTTTTATCTCATTTTGCCCTTTGAAAATATTATTTTAAAGGTCATTACAAATATTTATGTTTGATCGAAGGATTTCACATAAAAATGAGAAAACATTCTTGAAATACCAAAAACTGTACGTGTATCCCACTGTGCGAAAAAAAAACGTTCAAAAGACATGTTGGAATTATTTTAGATCCGTGTTTGCCGTGTTGTTAGGGAATGGACCAGCATTTCAGTGTGAAATCGAAACTCATGCATAGTGTTTTACTTGATGATCTGTAGCGCCGAGCTCGTCATGTACCGAGATCCAGTATGGTTCTTTTTCGATAAAACGCTGAAAAATAGAACATGTTAAATCTATAAAGTCACACCAGGACCAAGACAACTGAATTTGAAAAAAAAATTTTTTTTTTAAGAGTTCAGGCAATTCTTCCTTCGGGCAGAAAGTGTAGTGTCATGTCGACACAAATATCAATCTGCCATTGAACTCTGCGGTTTTATGAAGAAAAAAAACTCTTGACTTGGCTTTATCAACTGCCCTAGGGAACACCTTATCTTGGCGGTATCCTTTAGAAATCTAAAATGTTCTTCTTTTCTGCGCCTTCGAATTTAGATAGATCACACCATCGGCTGCTCCAAAAACCATAAACACACGAGAGTGTTTCCAAAATTTTGCATTCCAACATGCGATATTGCGTTTCAAATGTTGCGAGGCGTTTCTTCGGAATCGACTTAAAGCTCGAGCCGGTGCAGTCACTTAGCCAAGGCGGTAAATTGGATTCGGATTGGGATCTATCTACCTATAGACAGGTATTTAGTAGTGTGTTCGAGCGCTTAGCCGAAAAAACGATAACCACCACCCGTTATCGTAGCCGGTTCGTTCGGGTTGGCTCGATGAAGCGACAAAATGATTCATATATGTGCATATTAAACATTGGCAATTATTAGGCCCCCAATAAAAAATATGTTAATTTCCCCAGGCCAATAAAACCGTTTGTTGGATTGATTTTTTTCACCACATTTTATGTTAACTCTGTAGTACGTGTGCAGGGCCATTCGGAACTGATATCGAAGCAGCACCCCCGCTACCTCGATCCGTTTCCGATCCCGCGCCAAGTTTATAGTGTGGTAAACGAAAGCCAGTAGGTACGTCACTGGGTTCAGGGGTTTTGATTTACGATCATAATAGTCCGTCACATGCTCTGTACGGAAAAAGTCACATTGTTGTTTGTATTTACTATGAACGATTGTTTGTTACTCCGTGCTGTTAGATTTGTTTCTTTATTGCCCGGTATATCTATTTACTGTTGTTGTTGGGCATTACAATGTACATTAAACGATATGTGATTAGAGTGGTGAAAGTGTTTTGCGAGTTTACAATCTGCCTATTGATTGAAAGATATGTCTCCATTTAATTAACCTTTTCTCGCCCAAATGGGATTTTTCCATAAACACAATAACCAAAATTAAAAAGAATTGAAGTTCTAGAGCCAATGCTTTGCTTAGATAAAACTTTTTTCTAAAAACCTCAATACCATATAGCATTAGGTTAAGGAGATGAAGTTTTTCTTCTTCAAATCTCAGCTTGATTATCAGCAAAGTGAGGTATTCCGGGGCGGGCGCATATCTCGGACGATTAGTTTAAGCATGTAATTAAATTTTATTTGTTTATTTGTTTCCAATGTAACCAACCAACGGCCGACCGATCGCTCGTGGATCGGTCAAAAGAAGCCAAACTCGTTCATAGGCGGGATCATAACCATACGCCATACATAAGTGTGCGCACGGACTGAGGGAAACCCGTCGATATATGATATGGTTCGAAGGAACGAGGAAGCAAAGATTCGAGTAGGGCAGAGAACGAGCACTTTCATATGGCATTAAAATTATTATTACTGCTATTACGATCACATCGTTGTATTTTATACTCCACTAGGCGCCAACAAGATGAACGATCTTGGAGCGCGAATATTGACGCCAACCAACATTGTGGTATAAATTTCTGATTGGTCCGGTCCAATGTTTGGAAATTTGGTCGGACGGAGGAGAAGTTCCTGTGCATATGAATATAAATCTGGAGAACTGACCACCCCATGCATGCACCCACAAGTAGTAGGTACCGACTGGAAAACAGATGATACTACGAATTAGACAATCCCTAGGTAGGCAAATTTATCATGAGCGTATAGTAATTTAACCACAAGCCGCTCAGATGCCGCCAACCTAACATGGTGATGTTGATGGAAGCATATTTTACGTGTTGTTGGTGGCGAACGGGTCTAACGAACATTCGGTGAACGTCTTCCAACACTACATCAATCGTATATCTGTCAACAGCTCAGATGGTTCGAAATATTCACTACTTCTCACGGCCGGCACTGTCCCAATCCTAGTCTCGGGCCACATGGCAACTGTGTATACACAGGAACGAATTTAGGTAGACATACACATATGAGTGTGCGCACTCCAGATGATTAATTAGCGGTACCGAGGAGTACGGTAACCGGCAACAACTGGATCCTACCGAGTTTACCAGCGTTAATCATTTAGTAAATCTTTACCGATAAGTTCTAGCAGACAGATTTTCCTTCACACCATAGCTCTTTGCCTACCATATAGGTCAAGGCAGGGAAACCACAAAAATGGCCCAGGCCCTTGTGTTGGCCTTATTTTTACCCGGGTGTCTGTTTCTCAAAATAAGTGAAGCAGCTTTTAAGAACATTTTCAAATATCGGAACTGACTAGATTTGTTGTTTTAAAACATGAACAAACAATTGGAATTCGTGAATCTCGTAAAATTTGAAACTGATTTTAACTTTCCAGATAATTTTTCGATTTTATATCGACAAGATAAATTCCAATGACACCGAATAGCAAGCAGCATTCGAGCAAAAGCAATCACCTCACTTTTTCTGGTGCTTAGTATTTATTTCATTTAAACTAAGTGAAATTTTAGAAGGAAAATATTCACTTCTAGCATGAGAAAATTTGTCGACCATCATCACTACCCGAAAAACATCTTCTACTTCTGGTGGTCGTTGTTGATCCCGCATCAATCAACAGAAGCATACACGGCGACGCTTGCTATGTTTGGTTGTTAATGTTGCGAAAATGTCGAAATTGAATCAATGAGATTCAACCGAGATTTTCAAGTCTCAAACTATTTGCAAGGGCATATTGGTCATATGTGGCTGTAATGTCGAGTTTAGAAATGTTGATTTCGAGACAGGATCATCACCACACATGGTGTTGTATGAAGCTATAACGAAACACATTCCGGCTCAAAAGCGAGCAACAAATGCAGATGACGACGAACGTATTGTCACACAATCGTATTATCAACCGGGATTCATTTTTTTTTTCGTGGCAGCAGCAGCTTTACACCCGAAATTCTCTAAACTCAGGATGATTGGGATATTTTTGAGCATAGCTCAGTGATGATCATGGAACAGGGGAAAACAGACTAGAAACCCAATACCGGGAATTGTGCGCTCGCCGTAGCTTCATCTCGCTTATCCTAAACCTACCAAAACTATCGAAACTAGGCCCAAATAGGAAGACGGTTGTAGTACGGAGAAACCTTTTCAATTATCGGAATTTGAAATTTTATACGATTTTGCCTTACTCGGCGTTTCGTGTGTGTGTAGCTGTAGGCCCATAGAATCGTTTTGAAATAAACTCTTGGAAAAGAGAGCACAATTGTTTTTTTTTTGGTTCCAGGAGACATTGGCCAACCAGAGTTTTAGTTGGAAAGGGGCTGTGTGAAAACAACAAAATTCAACGTGAAAAGAAACCTTGAAGTGCCCCTTTTTCTATAAGCCTCTCTAAAGGAATGATTTGACCGAGCATCTATGCACGCATCGGTTTAGCATAGCATACAAGTGAACACGATAGTCCTTGAAGAATGGTATAAAATATCTTCGTTGGTCTACCTGAACCTACCCCTAGCTAGTTATTTTGCTACCACAGGACCACTGCTGAGGATTATATTCGATAGAATGTTATTGGAGGAAAAAATCATTGTTGATCTTCGACTTGCAATAAAATAAAATCTGCTAGGTCGAATATTTTTCTTTGAAGCCAAATATGTAATTGTTTTATTGCCACCAAAACTTTCTTCTCGCATATTATCTTTTTTGGGCAATTTACAGCATTTTATTGCTTTATTTAACTTGTGAACAGTAAAACAAACCGTCCCGGGTCCCCAAGAAGAGATCTGTGAAGCATACATATTATAAAGTGGTAGTTTTTGAAAAAGCTTTTTCCGGCTATTAATTCGAGAGGTGACTTTCTAACTTTGATTTTCGGAGAAATAAGGTCGTAAAATTGAGTTTTCTTTGCAAATTAACTGGTGTTAGTTTGAAAATCGTTTCCAAAAGGGGAAAACCAACGGGGCACACTGTTCTTGATTTAAGTTTATAAGTTGTCTTGCATATGTTGAGGATTCGCAATCAATGGTTGTAAAACAAGAGGGCACACAACAAATCAACCGACCAAGAGGAGTCACTCAGCTACTACAAAGCATCGCTAAGACATTAAAAATTGGGGGCCAACTGGTGGGTTTCTCTTCTCCGTAAACGATTCTGCATGAGGCAGTAAAAAAAGCAATTATTTCTTTCAAAGTATTTTCACAACGTCGTGATACTTTGTTGCAATTGATTGAAAAAATATTTAAGCGGTGTGCTCTCTAATGCTCAGTTTTACATCAAATGTTTGAAGTACGTAAATATTGCCATTTTCAAACAAAAGAGTTCGTGTAACATCCACCCTTAAAAAAATCTGAATTGGATGGTTCAAGAATTAACCACAACCGAAAATTCGCATCTTCCTCTGTTCTTTCTCTATACAGTTCCTATTCTGTACGGTAAAGTTCCATCTGTCAGTCAAACTGTCTGGGCCAGTCAGTCTGCTGCGCGATCGGTTCAAAAAATTTCCCCTTTGAAGCAGCAGACCTTTAAAGTTGACCATAAATTATGAAGAATTTTAGCAGATTTTACAATATTTATCAACCAGCAACCATAAATTATCTTGAGAGATTTGTTTTTGTAGCTCTCCCATTCTGGTTCATTCAACGCGTGGCACGTTTTTCTTCAACGCTGGCTTTTGGTTGTTCTACTCTGCTCTAACTTTACTCTACTTCATCCACGACGATGACGATACGTTCGATCGGTCTGGTTGATGGTAATGTTGTCTTTCGTGGAAAATGCTCAGGCGAGCATCGAGAAACAGGGCTCCGTGCGACCCGACCAGAAGACGGGGGGAGGCTTGTGTGGTGGCGTACCGGAGCAAAAGGTTCAAATTCCAGAGTTATAATTGGACTCTCAACCATCCATGGTGGGTCATTATAACTGATCATCATTCAATCATAATTTCAGCGCAACGCTCTTCTGGCTATCCATTCATCGAGATTTTTTTTTATATTTTTATAATGATTGGTGGGCCCTCACGAGAGAGAGAAAGATACATATAGCAATGGCGGTGATCCGAAGCGCACCATTGCATGCCACGGCAGGAAAATATGTTTATTTTGTGTATATTTGGTAATCACATAGCTATAAAGCTGTGGAACAATTTAATAGCAGGTTAGCCATCGGTATAATTATTTCACCCAGCTGAAAATCAAAGGGGAGTATCACGACGGTCTCTTGTGCGAATCATGCCTTGTGTCTGCCTGCGCCTGCTTTTCGGGATCTGTTTTTGACAGTTGTCACGTGCGCCCAATCGTTTATCGAATGCATACTTTGAAAGCATGGCATCGTTTCTATTTTTTTCCAAAAAAGGCGGGGAGGCTCTCGCCGAATGTGCCCTTCAGAAAATAACATACTTTTTAAAGCACAGACTATCAGTTTGATAGGCTTTTAGAAGTCGTTTAAGGAAGCAATATTTTCAAGCAATCATTTATAAGTGTTATCTAATATATTATAATTTTTGGTCAAATGAAATAAATGTAATTATTGAAAAAGTGCCGATGAAAGTCTGTATAAAATCTGAATTTTAAATAGAAAATGTGGATATGAAACATAAATACCCTTTCAAGCTGAAGTTATTGTTATTGAACATTTAGAGGGATTCTGAACACAGAAACTGCGATTAAATTATGAATTTTTGATTTACAGTCTCATAATTTTGATAATAGCAGTAGGCGCTGACTCGGCGAGTAAACACGCATGTTTGGTTGTGTTTCTAAAAATTTTAAATTTTCTTCATTAGTACCTAATAAGGTATCTAATATCTAAAATCACAAGTCAAAATGAAATATTGATAAAATATTGACCTGAAATCTGAATTTGTAAACTAAATCTGAAAGATGAATTTTAAATCTGAATCTGAAATAATTTTGCACAGTTTCCTTCAAATACATCATTATTAAATTGATAGCTGACAAAACCGTTGATTATTCAAAGAATTACTGTGTGTAAGTGGTGGAAAAGTATGGAAACACTGTCAAAAATGTCCACAAAGTTCAAATCAAGCATTGGAGTGAAGCACATGATCGGCAACTACGGTTAAGAGTAATCTGGGAAGTCAATGCTCATATCAGCTTTTTTTAATTTTTATTAAGCGAAAAACTAAGGATACATCGCTGAAAGGTCCAAAAAATTTTCTCCGATAAGCTGATAGTGTTGCCTAGTAATGAGTCATTCAAACCTAACCTAAAACAACTTTTCTTGGGATTTTTCTCAAAGAATACAAAATTTGACCGATTGAATAGTTTCATGAAATCTGAAATCTGAATCTATAATCTTTTTTTTTTTGAACGTTTTATTAACGAATCTGAATCTGAAATCTGCATCAGAAATCTGAACCAGAATTCTGAATCGGAAATCTGAATTTGAAATCTGAAATCTGAATCTGAAAGCTGCATCTGAATTGATAATTCCAGATTTTTATTTGAAAAGTTAAAATAAATCCTTTTTTTAATGGTTTGAAAATGGTCATTTAACATAACAGTTTTCAAGTGCGATGAAATTTTGAACGGGTTTCTCGCAGCCGCCTAATTTTGATCATAGCAGTTTACTGGTAAAAGTAGGCATTGACTCAACGAAGCCCACGTGATTGTTTACGCTCCTGAGAAGTCAATTTAGATTGTTACAAATCAACTTAGAAAATAAGAATTAAAAAGATTGTCCAAAAATGTACAAAATTATCAATAACGAATAAGTTAAAGTGTACTAATATGTGAACCTGTTTCTTTTCTCACCCATCCAGATACGGCAAGAAAAACCTTATTACGTGGCAGACCCTGAAGTAGATTCCCTAGTAAGTATAACCGATTTTAAATGTTATTGTTTTGTTATTGAATCCAGCGATTCATAGTTTGGAATCGTGTAAAACCCTTGAAAATAGACTTTGAATATTAATCTTTTTTTCCTTTGTTTCACTTTTCAGATGGTGCAAGCTATTCAGGTGCTACGGTTTCACCTTTTAGAACTTGAAAAAGTAAGTATAGGAAACACTTTTGGAAAACTTGTAAATTCTATATTTTTGTATGACAGAAAACGCAACGCTACGATAGGCAGGAATGATAGAGCCCTCTTACCAATGACGATGACGACAATGACGACCCTGTAATTAACAAATTAATAGCCATTGACAGAAGGAATTTAAATGAGCTTTTGTAGTAGTAGGTAAAATGCAAGCTGATACCCGTTTTCTTCCCCCGATTCCTCCTCTTCTGAACCTACGAACCAATAATATAAATGTTGCCGCGAGACTAAGCCTCTTATTTAGAGGCTTTCAATAATGTGGTTCAGTTCAGTGTGGACGCTCGCGCACACGCCACGGTTACACCGTGCGGCGGGAGAGAGAAGAATGTCATAAAGTTTTACAACCCGTACAACTTTCTTAGTCGCGCCTTTGTTTACAATGTTTACGTAAAGCGCGTATAACCTACCACGCATATTGTTGTAGGCAAATAAATTCATTTCACTAATTGAATTAAATAGGAAAACTGTTGCCCAAACGCTTTGTTCGTCTTATTTTTGCTTAAAAATTCGGTAGGAAAAGCGCTGGAATGTTGAAATTTTATATTGCTCTCTTCCGGTCAATACGTCGAGCCAGTTTGTTTTTAGTGTAGTGCATCTGCTTTATCAATAAAACATTTTCTTCTCCTCGCTTTGACCGTGGACATGTATTCGATTAACAACGGAAAACAGGTGCGATGAGCCGATTTCCCCCTCGTACTTTTCGGTTAGGTAGAGCCGGTTCCAAAAAAAAAAGCAGAGAGAGCACATGAGAATAAGATTAGAGGCCCAAAACTCAACTGAGGTCAATTTTCATGAAAATAAAAATGCAAATTAATTTTAGTATTACAAATTTCGGTACTAATCACTTGGTTGTTAGCCATTAGCATTTTTTCGCTAGGGTGGATAGATGAGCTCCCGAAAATTCTCAAGACAGATCAGTGACGTGTGAATGCCGGCAATAAATAAAGCTTATGGCCCCCACTATTTCTCTTCTTGTTTGATCCCAACTATTTTGTTAGTTGATATGATTTTCCATAATACAATTAAATAACCCGTTCTGCTTCGAGGGAAAATGGTTCACAATGGAAACGGAGACTCTAATTGTTGCTGTTAGTTAGCTTTTTTTCTGTTTTGTGGGCCTACGACGACAAATGATGTGAATTTGATTCCTGATTTCAGATTGGAAAGGTGTGCCCCACCAAAGCAAGAAGATGGCGCGGGAGGAACATTCTTTTGTCTTGATATGCTAGTTTTTCGTTTTTTTTTTTTGGAAAACAAAACCAAGATCAAGAACACTTGCGGAAAAGATTTCCTCCATCTTGGCTATAATCTAAATATGGTATACGGCTATGGTGTGAGGTCTGAGAGCCTTCCATCCAACAACAGCCATTAGTGTTGTTGTGGTTCCTTCTTCAGTGTGTATTGTTGTTGTTGATATTCGGCGTGATGTACGCGAGGTGGAGCGAATCCATTTGGATGGAATAGAGAGGTAGTGAGTGAACTAACGCACCACCAAGCCAACCCAAAAGCAAGGCAAGAGTGAAAGAAGAGCGCACAGAAATAAGAGGCCCGAAAAGGCAAAAATAATATGTGCCCTTTGCATATATTAATTCATCAACGCTGCTGATTAGCATAATTTGTCATGAGTTTCGCCAATAGCGATTCGACTGCTCTGCTGCTGGCTGGCTGAGCAGTAGGCCGAGAGAGTAGGTATAATATTTTTAATGCGAAGGTAAGGCTCTACACACCACAATAGAGGAGGTTGCCAAAAGCAAGAACGAAATGTGTTGTTTGTGTATGAGTTGAGCTGAGAAGTCCAACAACAGGAATACCAACCAACTAACCAACCAACGGAAGGGGGTAAGCAGTTTTATGTATGAATATATTAAAGAAATGATACGTAAAATGTTTTATCGGGTTCAGGTATGCTTTTCCCGAAACAACAACAACAAAAAATGCTCGACTGAAAAGAATGCTCGATTTCCGCAACCTGTTTTCGGGTGGTTGGATGTTTGTATTGTTATCTTTTATCCCGAATCACTATTGGATCGTTTCCTTTTTTCCTTCTTTCTTGGGAGCGACCACCGGTTTCATTTCGATTGCAGAAAGATCAAAACACAAATGAGGAATAGAATGTTGTATGCTCGCCGCACCAATTGACTAAATTGTAACATTTCTTTTCGATGAGGGAAAACTTGGCGGGCTCGAAAAAAGGTGTGCTCGTCCATTTATTGGAGGGACGTTCCCGTCCGTTTTAGACGGACTGGGACAGCTGGCCTGCTACGATTCCAACTTTCTCCACCGACGACGACGACGTTAGTTTTTTTTTTTTCATTTTAGAGCTAATTTATTTCCAATGTTATAATTATCCCTTTTATCGTATTAATATAACATGAATTATCATCAAGTGTGCGCGGTGCAATCCAAGTGAGCTGGGCTCCTCTAACGAAACTACCTACCTCGTGTGAGTGTCTGTTTTAGAATGCGCACACGCAATTTGATGATGGTCGAAAGATAATTGTTTCACACCATGTTTCGTTAATTTTTTGAGCGAAGGGTAAATTGGTGGGTAGTGCAGAGCCATTAGAAGAGGAATCAATTAGAACAAACTATGTATGGCGCACGGATACTGTTGTTTGTAACAACATTGTAAGACCGCAAAAGTCTCGTAAATCAAAATTGTATTTACTGTAACGCAAGTCAAAGTCGAAGTTATAAAAGGTTTTGCTATTGTTTATGAAATGGTAGTGATTAAAGATCAGACTTCAATTCTCATTTCGAGATTGATTGATGTAGTTCCTTATGTAACATGGGAAACTCATTATCATCTTCTTTTACTACTTGTATACGGTAACTCGAAACACCAAGTTGTAATATGGATGACTTTTCTCAACTTGTTAGAAGCCGTTGTATCAACACTATCTACTCAAAAAGATATCCTCTACAAAAAAAAAATGAAAAATTAGCGACTGACAAGTACAATTGGATCACAGTCCGGAGAACTGGAAAACGCAACGCAACCACGTTTCCCCATGTTAGACCAGAAACGTTTCAAACGCAGTTCATGTGCAATAGATCCGTGTTTCGATTGCAACCTGTTAAAATCAGATTGAAAATTTTATCTGTCTTTCAGATCATCTTTTTATGATCCATGAAGATCGCTTACCAGATATGAAGGTCGATGAAAAAATAGGCTGACCGATAGAAGAATTATGTGATATAAATCAGATCTGCATACACGTGGGTTTGTGGTCCAACATACTAACATAAACTATGTAGAAGCCCGGACAAAGAATGAAAGCTCACGCCAGGAAGTTGATACATCATTCCGAACGGCGATCGGTCTTAATTTGATGTAAATTTAATAACTCATATGGTGGCGGTGCCCTATTAGTTTTTTTTCGAGTGACAGCGAAAAAATGCAACCCAGGCCGGGCGGAAGAAGAAAAACAAATCTTTCCCGATGCAAAAGAGTGGGAAAGATCATAAAATAGCTCGGTTTATTACGTGAATGCTGGTGAAGTTGAGACTCTCTGCCATGGTAAAGCTCCTTACATCGCTCGCTCAGCAGCAGCCTAGGGACACACATTTACGAGATTTTAATTTTCCTGTCATTTTTTTCGGGGAACATAAATTTCAGCGGCTTAATTTCCTTTTTTTTCTTCGTCGTCGGGTTCTTTGCCTCTACGCCCGCCCGCCATCATCTACCTATAGATCCGATCCGATCCACGTCCAATCGATCGCGCGCTGAACGCTTTTTTGTCATCAGGTGATTCATTTAGGTATATCCAAAGCTTCCCTCGCTCGCTTATCACTTTGGGAGAAGAAGAAGAAAACGGTGTGCGCGCCCAAGTGTAGGGAAATACCGACTGATTCCGAATTAATCTCGAGACCCAGCCGGTCCACTGAGTAAGCGGCAATGGAGCCGACAGACCGGGATCACCATTGATTTAGTTTTTCAACTGTAGCTCAAAACGCAGCGGTAAACATTGGGGTTTTATTTTTGAAAAATTGTCAAAGATCAACTCGTAAATTTCGTATACATCCAGTCGTCGTGAATCTATTTCGATAGTCTTTTTCTCTCTTCTTGATCACTAGCGTTTTTTTTTATTACAAAGAAGAAAAAAAAACTTGGGAAGAAACATAATGACGGGTTTCTGAATTTGGTGGATATTGATATTTATGGGAAATTCAAATGATATCTTATATCTGAGTACTAGTCTTTCCCCTCGCTCGCTTTTCTTCTTCTTTTTCTGGTCGATCGCAGAATCCCAACCTGCTCGAGCTGATGCTGAGTATATGGGGAGAAGAAAAAAAACTACGTTTGCCTTAAGGCCAAAAAGGAAAGACAAAAATCGTTTGTAACGAATGAACTGAGAATATAAAAAAACGAAAAAAAAATACGATTAAAGTTTCGTTAATTTTATTTCTGTCCCGCGTGGCATGTGAATAGCTCGTTGCCTCTCAGCGAGCGAGCGTTGAATAAATTCAAATAAAAAAAATATTTCTCCCTTTCATAAATTTGGTTCTCATCTCCTTAAAAATCTGACACTGCGCCCCAGCAGAAGACAGTGTGAGGCAGGTTGAGAAACCGCAGGGTACACAGCACCACACAAGGAATGATGAAAAATAGAATTGAAAATCAGAGTGAACAAGAAATTCATTTTAAAATGTTAGAATCTGTAATAGATAAAATTAAAGCGGCGTATAAGGCGAAACGAAACCTAAGCAAGGTTAATCTATACACAGTGTTCTTTCATCACAGGCTGCGCGGGGAGATGAACAGTAGAAAAAAAAGAAGAAGAGGCAAACAAAAACCGTATTATAAGAAGACGAAAATATATTCCTCCACTTGAGTTGAGCGTTGTCGTCGGCGGCGGCGAGTTTCGGGCCTTTACGCGTAAGTCCTCCGCAGCGTGGCCAAAATCTACGGATTTCTCCATATATCTACGAATTTTAACAATTCTACGGATCTACGGATCGATCCTCGAAATCCGCGGATTTTGAGCATTTCCTACGGATTTCCCACGGCTTATCGAAAAGAATAATAGGGATTCTGCGGATATACGAAAATTCTAACTGACGACCACAAAAAAGGTTATCATGTTTCATTCTACCGAAATCAGTATATTTTCCGTTTTTCGTCAAACCTACGGATTTGAGTGGTTTGCAATCTGGCAACGCTGGTCCTCCGTGAACTAAGTCCACAGTAACAGCCAGCCGCTGTTACCGAAAGATGACGACGGCGACGACGACGCATGGTTTCAGGTTTTGTGCCTTTTTTGTTGTTGTTTGTTGGATTTCGTCGACCATCCACCAGGTCGACTACAACATGACAGAAGCATTCGCACCCGCCGGCCGCGAGGGAGACAAAAATGCCGAAGGAAGATCATTCTTTGTGCCCAGAGACACCAACCAACCAGTTTACTCACCTTGTGAACCGGTTTTTGGAGCATATTTGAATATAAGAATACATTTTTTCTCAAAGATTATCCTAGCTTGCTACACGCTCGATTCATTCGGCCGTTTACTGTAGCGGAAAAGGTTAAAATTCCACACAATTATCGTTCATGCTATTGATTTTTCGAAAAACGTTATCCTAGATTGACTTCACCGAGTATCTTAGTAAGAGGGCTAGTATTTTGTTACGCACTACGTTTGTTTTTTTCGTCCGTTAATATTTTATCAAAACAAGCGAAACTAGTGGCTACCAGTAGTTGGACGACCGAAAAAGAAGTGTTTGATATCGATTAGGATAAGCTTGCCAGATTGCCCGGTTTTATCCGGGTTTGCCCGGATATTTGATGCAAAATTTCGATAAAGTCCGGTCCGGCCCGGTTGCCCGGATATCGTGAAAATAGTCCGGATATTGCCCGGATTTTTTCACAATTTTCACAAAGAAACCAAACAAATCAAAGTTTTTGAGTAAGTTTCAGCAAAATCGATTAACGGTATGGACATTTTCAACTGTTGTTTCAAATAATTTAGCTGATTTACTTTTATAAACCTTTAAATATTTAAGTGTTCCAATAAGTTTTTGGAAGTCTGCAATTACATTAATAAAATATTAATTTCAATTTTTTTTGCATTTTTTCTTTACTTTTATGTATAATTACACCTAAATTTTGCCCGGTTTTTGCCCGGTTTTTGGATTTGAAAATTTGAAATCCATGCCCGGATTTTGCCAGGTTTTTTTGAAAAAATGCCCGGAATTGCTAGGCCCGGATGGGAGTGGAAAAAATTCTGGCAACCTTAGATTAGGAAAAGGCACATCGAAATGTGCAGCTAAGTCTTTGTCATTCTGAAAAGGATTACTGAAATATCGGGAGAGCTATCGATCGAAATTTCCTCCAAAATATTCAGATAACCGAAACCTTCTGTTTATTGCGCAAAAACATGGGTGAAAACGTCTTTTGGAATATTTTCCCTCGTTCAATTTTTCAATTTTTCCTTAATTTTTACGCCAAAATTGATCATTTTATTCAGCCGCTGCCGCTGCGACTTTGCCTGTAGCTACAAGACCAGTGGAAGAGAATGTTTGGCCAAGTCCTGGCCAAGTACCTGAAGAATTATTTCAGTTTTTCCCTCGGTCTTCCTCTTCAGAATCCTTTGAAGCTGCTTGTATCTCAGGGTCATCGGCCATCCGGAACCGGCCTTTTTTCGATACTCAGCTTGTTATCCTAGAGTGTCAAGACGTTGTAGATGTCAAAGCTGACGTATCCGGCATCCACCAAGTGCCATAAGGTCCACTGTTTTTGACGCGCAGATTGTCTTAACTTGAACGCGCACATTCAAAACGGAGTAGCTTCACTGTTTTCGCAATCACAGACCAAGTTTGAATGATAGTGGTGTCATATTTTGACTGTTGACTCATGGCTCACAAACAGCGATACCAGAAAAAATCATTACATTATCATTATCAGACAAAAATATGACATCGCTGCTCACAAATCCCCCGAAACATGGGTCACTATGATAGACGCTACATAGGAAATTTTGTAAGTGCGTAAATTCCATTTTTTTTAATGCATACGTTATTTGCTAGTACAAATGCAAGCGTTGCAAGTTACCTCACCTTATTGCCGGCCAGCCAGTCAGCCAGCCAACCAGCACACGGAAGCCCCATCAAGCCCACCACTGACTGTGCCGACTGTGCGCTGACTAACTGTGGAATGGTTTCTTCCGTACGATCCCCAAACAAATGACGAACAGCCACCACAAGATATTTGCGTGGTGATAATCATTTAAAATGCAGCATGACTTGCGACCTGTATTACTTCTTAGTCGTGTTGCTTGCTGTTGATTTGTGATTTTCTGACTGACGAGTGCGCTTGTTATACCTAACCATCCCATCACACCGGGGACGACTTTGTCCAAGGGGCTGCTAAAACCAATAACATCGACACGTATCGACAGACAAACAGTTCGACTGCCGACGGGTTGAATGTGGGGAAAAAAAACTCACACACGAAACCTCTAACTAACCACTTTGCCTCAGCCAGCACACCGATGCGCCAACCAGAACATTACCTACAACAGTTCAGTCCGGCAGTGATGTCTTACTTTTTGTGTGACCTTCACAGTGACACACTTGCTTGCTTGCTTCCTTGCAGGCATGCAGGCACTTGTTTATAAGGGCTCTTGTGAATCGCTCCTCCAATCATATGCAAAATTTTCTGCAACTACAACAACCGAGAGTCAAGTACCCTTGCCTAGTAGCGCGATATGCTGCGATCGAGACAACCAACAACACATGGCGAAGAGGTACATATTTATCAACTTTATTATTAGCTTTATTTTAGCAAATTGTGCATTGTACGGTACGGCACGACCGAACGCCACTCGCAAAACGGCGACCTGAAGCGAACAAGCGAGCGGTGGCATATCGTTGTCGTTTTGGCTGTTGCTGGTTGTTGAGCGCATCGGTGCAGCAGCAAACTATGGTTCAGCCTGCTGGGATTGGAGTAGGTAGGACCAGTGACTTGTACAATGCGGCCTGCCTGCCTACACACAAAGTTGCATCTCCTGTACTGGTGTGTAGTGCACGCGTGGGATGTACTCGAAGCGTCGCCGTACATGACTTACGGTACATTTTTGTCGGTAATCACACAATAAATATGTTTGTCCGATTTGTATACTGTATGTTTGTTCGTATTGCTGTACCTTCCTTGCGCTCAAGGAAGGAAAAAGGTTCACAGGCGTGAAAGAAGTTTGTAAACATACATACACGTACCCCAAGTGCAGTGACTGTGTGTACCTATATTTTTACTAAGTTATTTTCACCGTGAGAGACAAGAATACGTACTGGAAGAGACGCAAAAGACTGGACCACATTTACATAGCTTAATTCAACAAAAAAAAAATTACACCAATGAATGACACCTCAACCCGCTGTGACTGACAAATTCCTACTTTCCTTCTCTTTCAGGTGCACGAATTATGCGATAATTTCTGCCATCGATATATTTCATGTTTAAAAGGTAAAATGCCAATAGATTTAGTGATTGACGAACGGGACACCACCAAACCACCAGAACTAGGCGGTGCCAATGGCGAGGGTAGAAGTAATGCAGATTCAACATCACATACAGATGGAGCTAGCACACCAGACGTTGTGAGTACCCCCTTCGCGGGAGCACATGGTCCTATATTGGCGAGCTACAATGCGGTGGTGCACCCATGTTCGTAGTACGACTATGACCTTCTTGCAAAAACGAAGCGGGTGCTCACAATGCCCTGGGATAATGGCCAGAACTTCGCTTGAGATCGCGCTGACTATGCTTAAAACTGTACTACTTTAGATACAAACAAATTAAAAATAAGACAAAAATACCAAAAATTAAGCAAAAAAAACCATAGCATTGTTTCAAATTTGTCATTTTTCGAAAAAAAAAAGCAGCAGTAAACAGCAGAAGAACAAAAACACTCAGTAACCCATAACAAAATCTGCATTAATATCTTTAGAGAGCTACCAGCGCTGAATTGAGATGATTAATGAAGTTTGCAGTATGTACAGAAGCCATGTCTACATTCCAGGACACAACAAACCTCGCTCCAAGTCCATGTGAAAAAAGAGACACGTCTGGATAAAAACACCCAACCACTCTTCTGAGACAAACAGGGACTGGCTCGTGTGCATGTGAGTAAAACGCAAAGAGAAAAACGGAGAGAACACAACACAAACAATGGAGACACAGTGAACAAGAAGAATATGGCGAGCAGGTCTGTGAGTGAGTGCAAACAATCACACACCACACCACTCTTGACCACCTCTTGCTCTTGGGTGCAATGCTTCCTTTGTGTGTATGTATAATCTCGTTTTTCATCTAGCATATTACGATGATGCATCGATCCGTGAGTCCTGTTGTGGTCTTAGCTGAGCAAGCAAAAAATTAAAAGAAACGGAGCTAACTTTAAATATGCACAAATCGTTAATTTTTCAATGATTTGCGGACTCTGTACATACTGAAAACTACTGACTGTCATCAGTAAATTCATATAGTCAATATAACGTGAGATCAGTTATATTTGTTGAAGAAAAAACAGTACATTCAGTACAGAAAACAAAACAAAACCAGTAATGATGCGACAAATGTACGAATCTGATGTATAGAATATAAAGGATAAAGAAATGCAACTTTATATACGTAATTAAAGTGTAAGGATTTGAATCAGTAAAAATCATTTCAATTTTACTTCAAAATGAATCAAAACAAAACAAAAAAAGTAAACAAGTAATAAGCAGATCAAAGCATACCAAGCTGTTATGGCAAACCAGGAAATGATAAAGAAGAAAAAAGTAGCAAGTATACTTCGTTTTTGCAAGAGGCCCATATAGCTCGCCAATTTCTCATTATCCGGAACGATTTGACAACATTGTGTGTACCTGTGTCTGTGTGTATGTGCGCGCGATTGATTGATTGGGTTTATGCACAGGTAACAAAATGTAATGAAGACCCATCAAAAGAGTTTTGTCACTTTTTTCAGCGCCTACTACCAGTATTCTACTGACCTCACATACTGATAAAAGCAATATCAGCTACGCGAATTGCGATCGATATCGATCGAGAATCATTTGCTCTTCTATTGCGTAGAAGAGTGCACACTAACTTTGTTGTCAAATGGTTCCGTATTTGCATGTATAGATGTATTTAGTTATTTTTTCTACTTTGGAAAACACATATATTTTTCAGTTAATATTTGTAGTATTATTGTTTATCTTTCCCCTACGTCCGTTTTGTTACGGGTTTTCCGCTTTGCCGATGACCATTGCGAAAATGATATACAAAAAAGGCTACAAAGGGCTTCTTTTGTTGACTTTTTTCTTTTTGTGATCACTTTTCTTCTTTGCGATACTGTTCGAGCAACAAGAATCTCTTGCCAACGAAACTTGAATTTTTTTAAACCAAAAACAAACAAAAATATTTTATTCAAACTCACTCGTTTTGCTTCCAACGAAAAGAGCACAAACGGTTGGGTTCTTGCAAATTCGATCGAAATTCTTCGATATTTTTTTTAATAGCATTTTGAAAAGGTAGATTTTAAGGCCCAAAATTAAAACAAAAAAAACTAGCAGAAATTTTTAGTTGTTTCAGTTATTGCTTATTGAATTCTACTTAAATTATCCTTGCTCTTGCTGCCTCCAGCTCTTGGGGGAAAAACCAAGCTTAGCGAAAGAGTAAAGTAAACAAACATTCAAGGACAAAACAAACGATATACGTAAATTAAATATGACTGAAATTCCTTTCTCACCCTAAAATAGTTATTCACTGAGCAATGAAGTTTGTCCGATGGCGTTGCTTGGTCAAAAACAAAAGCTAATCTAACCCGACTAGGCAAAATGTACCCCACTACACTTATCAATAAAAAAAATACGCTATTAACGGTGTAAAGCGGGTGGTGACTAATTATGTATACGATTTTAAATCCTGAATTACGTAAGACTTTGATATTTGACAAAGTTACACACACCTCTATTCCAAGGTCGTTATAGCTTGATTTTTAACGGAGCAAATCCGCAGTCGAATGCCATTTTCAGAGCAGTAATTTTTTTCAATTTATTGAGAATTAAAACAAAACTGCAATATGACATTCGACTTTTGTTTCTGAGTAAAAACCAGCAAATTGGATATACATAGTATACTGGAGCAAACTGCAACCCGAACGTGATCAATGATGTATACTTAAAAGCATTTACGCATTTTTAATCAATCATGAGCTAATTCCATAGAAACGTGAAAGCAAAGAAGCTTTTCCGGCTTGTTGTACGGATAAGCTTGACTATTTCCACTAGACTTCAGCAGGAAGAAAGAATAGAAATCAAAATTGCAGCAGATTTTCAAGAAATGCTGGAAACAGAAAAAAAACTACCAAACGAAACATCAGTATACCGCATCTAAAATGATTAAAAAATTAACAAGATAGAATAAAATTCATACCAATGTCTCTCAAATTATATAAATAATTCAACGATTAGTAAGCATGAAACAACCACGCATCCAACCCTATATACAATTTACGTAGATAGTTTATAAGTTAAGAATAAAATTTAAAAACAAAATCGATGAAAAGCGTATACGAACTATATTTAAACGAAGAAAAAAATGAAAACAACATACAAAACCTGCAAAAAACCCAATGGAAAAGAACAAAAATATTTTATTAACAAAATATTTTTTGTAAGTATGTAATTAAAGAAAGGTATATTTAAATTAACTCAATCTATGAAAAGTAAGACAAACCAGAGGAAAACTAATAATATTAAATTAACACAGAAGGTAATTTAGCTAAACTCGCTTCCGGCGATCATTCAACATAAAAGAAAAAGAATAAATTAAAGTTCTGTTGGATTAGGGAAAAAACGTACGATAAACAAGCTATATGGGCATTTTAAGTTTAAATATAAAATAAACGAAAAAAAAACAAAACAAAATATCAAAATCAACCAGATTCGGAAACAATAATTTAATTAATAAAAAAAACAAAATAAATGCAAAGAAATCATACTCAGTATACAAGAAAGTAAAATTTGTGATTTTATTTTATATCGTAAGAATTGTAATTAAAGAATATTAGTGAAAAATAATGCAGAAAGGACAAACAAATTTCAAAACAAGAAAAAACAGCTAGAAAACAAGCGCTGGTGAACAGATGTTTAGACAATTTTCATTATGTTTGGCAATCATGTATGTTCTTTTTTGTGTTTGTTATAACACTCGATCAGCGAGGTCCGAAAAAGGTAAACAACTGAGATAGTAAGCTTCCGTTTATTCCAGTTAAACAAAAAATCAAGGAAAAGGATAAGTGTAAAATTAGATTAGCAGCTAGCAAAGAAAGAAAAGACCGGCACTTGTTTGATGACGATTCATTAGATTTTCTTTAAATAATCCAGATTTTGACTCCATAAATATTTTCTATCATACAAAATCCAAGTTAAACTTGATTTCAAAATAAGAATATAAAAAACAACTTCTAAACTAAATTCACACGGAAACTAGTTTATAATGTTTAAAAAAAACATCTAAATTTTTCAAACAAGTGACGGTTTATTCTTTTTTCACCTTTCAGACAGGAAAACTCGAATAACAGAAAAAGCAAGCAAAAATGGTAAAACGCTCAGATATTGTAAACCCGAACGATGGTGTGTAGAAAGTTTTAAGTTAGTGTTCACGCTGTTTTTATTATGATTATTATTATTATTATTATTGGAGAATTATTGTCTATTGATTATTGTAATTTTTATTTTAATATACAAGGCAAAAACTAACTTATCAAAATTTAAAACAAGCAAACAAAAACGATGAATTCACAAAATAAGCAGCGGGTGGTGTGTTCTTCGAACCACACACGAGCTCATTCAGTAGTAACGTATAAATATTGAACATATATGAATTATTTTTTAACAAAATAAATGTTTTGTTGTTAAAATATAAACACGCGTGTCTAGTGTCTTTTCATTGAATGAATATCTGCAGTCCCATAAAATGTGTAGATAACTGGGATATGTACATATGTACGAGAGAAAGGATCGCCAAAAAAAAATCACCGGAGCATCGATAGCAGTCTCAAGAATGGGAACATCACTTTCTTCAACGGATATCAATAATCGGAAAACGCTTATGGACACCCTGTAGATTTATAATGGTTTGTGAAATAGTTAAAAAATTAAAAAGGTTTCTTGATGAAGCCAAGGTTCAGTCAAGGTTTATTAAATTGAATTCAACTTACGAATTTTAAAAAGAATAATTTAAAAAAAAAAGGATTTCATCTGGCCTCTTAACGTACAACATACATATGCGGGAAAAATTCTACATATTTCTTCTCCTTACTTTTGTGTGCTACAATATGGCGCAAGCCCTTCGAAGATCGCCATATTATTTGAGCTGAAAAAAAATTAACTAAAGAAAGACTTTTAGATGAATTTAAGGTGTAAATATAAAAAAATTCCGAATGCAAATTACATTATTAAAATCGGATTTCAAATTCAAATTCAAGAGTAGGTACTTAATCCAAGAATTCAGAATCAGAATTTAGTAACAGAATTCCAAATCAGAACGTGAATTCAGAATCAGAATTCGGAATCAGAACTCAGAATGAGAAATCAGAATCAGACAAACAAAAATAACGGTAATTAATCTCTTGATAGAATCAAAATTAAGAATTGGAATTCAGCATTATGATTCAGAATCAGAATTATTAAGATAAGTTAACCATCGTTTAATTTATTTTAGTAAATTTATTTTCGGCATATCGATTGAAATGTATATTCTTAGACCTATTTCAAAACCAATATCAGAATTAGAATCTAGAATCAGAACTCAGAATGAGAAATCAGAATTTAGAATCAGGATTGGAATTCAGACTTATAAATCAGAATTCGAATCAGAATTCAGAATCAGAATTCAAAACCAGAAATCAGAATCAGAATTCAAACTTCTGAATCGGAATTCAGAATCAGAAATCGAAATCGAAAGTAAATTTCAGATAGTTCAGATCCAGAAATCAAAGTTAAGAATCAACTTTGCATAACTTTCAAGTCATTATTTACATGCTATCCTGATCGGGTTCATACTTCTATCGAATTTCCAGTTCAAGTTTCGTCTTTGACTTTTTCCGGGAGAATATCCTCACTGCTCACTGCTCCTAATTCTTCATCGGATATTTTCTCAACTTTTTTACCAATTCATGCTCACATCTCCCTACAAAACTAAAAACAAATAAAAATAATACAATCAAGAATGCATTGATTGACAATCAATTCCAAATTTTGCTGCCAAAATAACAAACAAATACTCGTTCGTCGTAAACTACGAATAACTTGATCACCGAATATGCCTCGAGGCCTACTGGGGTTGGGGAAAATTTAGCGGTCAAATGTTTCAGTCGATTATTATTTGTTGATTCTGGTTTTAAAAACAATTACTAAGGCAAACAACACACGCTACCCAAATTCAACGCAGCATCAGGGCAACGGATTATTTGGTTAATTCTGCTATTGCTGTGGTTCGGCGTTCAGCAGAACATCATCATCCTTGGCCTGGCACCGTAGCGGAAATAAATACAATCGTCGTAAACTACACAAAACACGCGGAGGACATGGAGAATATAAAGGCCAGCACGTGCCAAATGTGACTGGAAGGTTCTTAAATACCGCGTGTGTGTGAGAACCACCCGCGTGGGGTGATTACCCGTTTTCGGAAAATTATTTTCGCTCTTAATTCTTGTTTCATCAACAAACAGTTTCCATTATAAATTCATCGGTTTGCAGTCATCCTTCTCGATCCCACCACAAGGCTGCCTGCCATCCTTCCGTCTTTGGCATTGTGTGCGTCATCTCGGATTAGGATGACGAGACGAGTCCTGGGGCACCCAACAATGGCAATGGCAGCACAATAGAGAGCACACGTCACCGAGGCAAACTCATTGATGGATGATGTGAGTGTTTGTGAAGGCATTGTGACGATTGTGTGAAACTGGAACTAAACTGCTGTTGCTGCTGCTGCTACTGCGAAAAAAAAACAGAGAACGCCTAGAATACCGTTTTCAATCCGTCCATCCCCGGCCTTCGAAAACTCCAATCCGGGTGGGAGCGAATCTTTGAAAATAGACCACAAAACTGCGGCCACAGATTTGAGGGCGATTTTCTTTTGACGCGTGAGAATACGGACAAAACAAACGAATGAACGCTTCAGCTTCGGATTCAGCAGCAGCAGTCAGGATGGTAATTTTTATTCAAATGTAATGCCCGCTTAGAGCACTTTTTATGGCGCATGTTTCCCCGGGAGAGAAATTTCATAGCTCCTCCTGGCTTTGGAAAAATCCCCGTCCCCGGCTGAATGTCTGTCTGTCTGTCTAACTGTCTGGTGGAGGTGTGTTCTCTGGACTGCAGCAGTCAGTGGCCGTTGTTTTCTGGTGTGGTGGGATATCCGGCAAGGATGAATGAGAGTAAGACGCAACCCGCCATTAAAATCAATGTTTTGCAGAAAAAGTTGCCTCCCGGTATTTTTCCCGTGGTGACTGCAGTACGTGACCGGGGTTTTTTTTTATCATCCTCCTTATGTTACAACAACAGCAGGAACCGGAAGAAAATGATTGAAAATTTGCATAATTTTCAATTTGATTCAATTGATGGGATGTAAAGTTTTCGGTTAACTGGTTGACTTTTCGGGAAAGAAAAAGTTTACAAATCCTTTCACCACTTTGAAAGTTTTTAATAGAAAACAGTAATAAATTATAAGTTCTGAGGGACTAAAACCAGCTGTTTTAAGAAAATTATGAGTTTTCCGAGGATAATTATTTCGAGTCTAGCTGTCATACATTAATAGTGGTAACAGAAATGATCAAGGATTCAATATTTTTGTGTAACTTCTTCACATAAAGATTTAGTTACTGTCCAGGTCTCAGTAGGCCGGAAAACATACATTGTTGGGGAAACTGCATGCCACATAAACAAACAAAACTTGACAAGCATATTGTTTTTTTCCCACAAAACCCATATTTTAAAGCTCGTTCGATACCCTTAGAGCACCTGTATCCGTGGTCCAAACAGCCGGTTTAGACTCTAATTCCGACCCAAGCAACCGCATCCGTGTTCCATTATACCAGTTTTATCTCAACATTTTTAGAACCGGTATAAGGATTGATCTAAAACTGAGATGAGATTGATTCCAATTTGACGCAGTTCCCAACCGATTGACAGGATTGGATTGGATCTTATTTCGTTGGTTCAATTCTTGTATAAATTAGACCCAAGAATAGACCACGGATACAGATGCTCTTAGAGTCTCAGTTTTAAATTCCACAATCACTCGAACATTAAATTGGAAAGCTAGATAGCGTTCGCTTATATTTTCCTGAATTTGGAATTTTTGAGATTGACTTCATCAAACAAAAGTTTACTCTTTACAAAATTTCAATGCTTATAAAATTCGTATTTCTTTTTACCGGCGAAGCAGTTCAATAATGATGTTTTTTTTTTTATTTTTTTTATTTCACTTTTCACTAACAACCCTCGAAAAATATTTTGACCTGATGAAAGGTGTGCGTTTGAAACGGTTCGATCCTTGAAAAGTTTCATAAGTTATGACGTATCTAACGGCATTTGTAGTAGTAGGTACGGTAAACATAAATTCTCGGTACATTCCAAGCATCCATAACGCATTTCAAAGCGTCCGGGAGAAAAAAATCTTACTTAGAAAAATAACAACAAATTTTGAATTTGCTTCACTGTATCTTATTTTTCAATGAACCGATTTATTAAACTAAAATTATAGTTTTTTGTTTCGTTAATTTGATGATCATTTTCATAGAACATACTTGGTCCCTCAAACATCTCAATTCTTTAATATATGTATATTTGAATGACGATTAAGATGATTTGAATGTGCTTTTCGGGTCATATCAACATCAACCCGAACAGCTATAGAAGGTTAAAATTGGGGGGTTTTCCAGAGTCTGATGACACTATAGAACCCTAAATTGAGTTGATTACGTAAAAAAATGTCTTTTATCTAGTTGTTGCTTGGGATATTGATCGACATTCAGAATATCTTGATTGAGAATAACTTGATTGTTTACTGACGTCCACCTTTGATTACTGAACCCGAAATTTATGGTGGTCATATGTATGATTACATAAATTAGTATATATATCATCTTTTAAATTGATTTTGGTTCCAATTTGCCTTACAAAATCTATTGAGAGTCATAAAATCCAAAATTCAAAAAGGAATGGATCGAAATTCAGATCAATAAAAATATTTAAAAATTTCAAAACCATTACTTGAAAATCTTGGAATTGCAAAAAAAATTCAGCTTGATAGTAATGGTCTTTTTTATCGCATCACGCATTAAAATGGAACAACTGAACAGTACCTTGGAAGGTTTCAATGCTCAAAATTTCTGGGTTTTCAACGTATCAATAAAACTTGATCGTAAAAAGTCAAAAAGTTTTTGTGATGAATGGAAAACTAAAAAAATTTTTTCTCGAAAACCTAGTTGTTACAAAGACATGACACAAGATACCATTGTTCGATTTTTGGGTAAATGTATAGTTTACATTTGTTCAACTGTTGACGTGGATTCTTTCAAACTCTGCTCAGAATAGCTATAAAGTTTTCTTTTTTTTAATATTAATGTGAGCTAACTGATCGAGATTGCGATTTGCAAGTAAAGAAATTTGAGGATTTAAAAAAACTGAAATATGTCTATTAAAAATTTAGAATTATTTAAAATTCCCAATACCAAATAGTGTTTTTAATGTTGAATTTTATGAACCCATTATAATTAGATTGACTGCAAACAGCTCCTTTAAGTTCATGTAATCAATTCAATTAAACTCTTTCTGTGGGTTGGTGGTTTTAGCATTTGTACGTACTGACAGTAAAACAGCTCAGGAAAACAACTGTAAAATTGTCCTGTAGGTTCGCAACGGTTTTCTCCTGTGATTTGTCGAATGAGTTAGAACCATCCTGTAGGCTCGCTCAGGACTATTTTCTTCCGATGTTTACTTTGAAATTGGAATGAAATTATGCAGAAAACTACAAAAATGTTTATTTTAAAAATCAATAGATCATTTATTAACTTTAATGAGGAGCATACTATTAGTAAAAGTGTTGTTAATAAAATATCAACATGGCTGCTGATCTTGGCGTTCGATGATGTTGAGTGGCATTTTACCTGAAAACAAACAACAAAAATGTCAATGTAAATATTCTTTATTTATTTTGATGACAACTATCAGGTTATGCGCCATGTTCATCTAACTGATTCCAGGGATACTTTGCCACGAAATAAGCCATATTAAACACAATTGAGCTCCATTGAAACTCCGTCGGTTGATGCCTTGAAACAAACTATGTTCCACTAGACTGAGTCGATTTGGGGTCATTTTCGAATTTCTCAAACCCTGGGGTCTCAAAAGCTTCGTTTTGGTCCAAAACTCATCCATGATTTTTTGCAGAATTTTTAAGTAACGTTTACATGAGTAAATTTGGACTTTTAGGTTTGTATGGGAAAATTGAATATTTTGTACTGAAAAATCAACATAATTTTTATTTCTTCTGTGGAACCGAGCCAGCTGGTGGTTTTTGTGCCAATTTATAAATTTCCTAAAGGAAATTTTCCGCTGAACAACTTTGTCGAAGACCGTAAATTCGTATCTTATTAGACAAAAAAGTTATTAGCTGTTTAACAGATGTATGTCTTTTGGCATTGATAAACAATAAATTCAATTGACACCACTGTTGTGTGCCTTGCGAGGTATTGCATGACTACTTTTCATGCCAAAAGACATACTCCTGTTAAACAGCTAATAACTTTTTTGTCTAATAAGATACGAATTTACGGTCTTCGACAAAGTTGTTCAGCGGAAAATTTCCTGTGAGAAATTTATAAATTGGCATAAAAACCATTAGCAGGCTCGGTTCCACAGAAGAAACCAAAATGAAGTTGATTTTTCAGTACAAAATATTCAATTTTCCCATACAAACCTAAAAGTCCAAATTTACTCATGTAAACGTTACTTAAAAATTCTGCAAAAAATCATGAATGAGTTTTGGACCAACACGAAGCTTTTGAGACCCCAGGGTTTGAGAAATTCGAAAATGACCACAAATCGACTCAGTCTAATGTTCCACGCGCACGACTTGCAGCCACTCGCACTTCTTTAGCCATACGCATTTTACTGGCTGGCTCTTCGCTCCACTCCTGAGACCAAAGCACCAATTTGAATCATACTAAGCCAGGTTTTTTTTTGTTTCGATTATAGTCGTTTTACCATCTTTGTGGCATTCGCGACTTTATCAACGTTGCAGTTGGCGGAAAGTTATGGAAAAACTTATCCGGTACAACTGTGTTCGATGTTTACTCTTGGGCTCGAACTCGCGGACATCTGCTCAGGAAGCAACTGACTTGCCAACTGAGCTATATCTCAAGCCCCTCATACTAAGCCAGTGATATAACAAAAAAAAAATCGTGTACGAGCACTTCCGATGTTGTCCTTAATGAAACCTACGGCCCTTCAGATAATGAAAACCGTTTAAACAAACAATAACGTAACACAACTATCATTTCTGCATATGATTTGGATTTCCTTCCTGCATTTGATCGACTTTTTGAACATTTGGAAGAGAATTCTTTCGAAATTCAGGATCAAGTGATTATCACAAGATTCGGTTAGATATCTCGCCGTGGGTCAGGAAAAATCTTGCTTTTTGACAGTTCAGTTCAAGTGCCATTTTGAGGTGATTTCCTGTAATACAGAAGATCATGGTCCCGAAGGGAATAATTGCAATCTTTGTGTATGATCAAAGTCTCCGAAAATTTCAATCATTAACACATTATTGTTGAATTTAATGTTCTAAAATGTTCTTTTTTACTAAGCAAATTTGTTCGAAACCTTTATGTTAAGATTTAGATTTTTTA
Source organism: Uranotaenia lowii (assembly GCF_029784155.1). Lineage (NCBI taxonomy): Eukaryota > Metazoa > Arthropoda > Insecta > Diptera > Culicidae > Uranotaenia > Uranotaenia lowii. The sequence goes on along the minus strand of NC_073691.1, from coordinate 114,090,532 downwards.
TACATTCCCCAAAAATTTCAATAAAAATCGTTGATGTTCGATAGGCAGAAATTGATAAGAAATTGTAGCACGAATTATGCACTTACCAGTGGTCTTGTTGCATTTCCGCCTTATTTTTCGTCAAAAAAAACATTCCGATTTTAACAGAGCGAATAAAACACTTGCTTTGGAAATTAATCAACACCTTCTTCGAGACATTACTGTTTGAACTGTTGGTTCATAACAATTTTGGTAAACTCAGGATGCACTGGAATAATAACAGAGAAGATTCTTGAGTATTTTTTTGAAGGTTTTCGCAAAACTTAAAACTACCAATTTGATCGGATCAAACAGAACATTTGCGACCAACTTCTGCGGATATGTGGTCATGATTATTGTTCTGGCACTGATACACGGTAAGTCAAAAATCTACCGACAGGGTGAGACAACGTTCCGAAAGAATTAGCTATCAAATTTCAATCCAACTTTAATCCAACGCATGTCGCATCCAGAGCTTTTACCAGCTGAAACTTACCGAGAGAGGGAATAACAACCGAAAATCGACACACAATGCTCCCTGGAGGAATCGGTCGTCATTCGAGAGTTGGACTATATTCTTTCTTTGGTAGTTTGAAAAATGTAAAAGCTGTAGCAGCGGATGGATTCACTTTCACGAGATCATGTTACAGTGCTGTTGGACCAAAATCTATAGAGCATGCAAGCGCATAGCATGGGATAAAACCTTAAGGGACCATGCAGCCAAACATTGTTGTTCCAGAACCTACCCATACCCATCGGCAACAACGCACACGATAATGTCGATGATCGGTGCACCTACCTACTACACTTGGCTTCTGATGAGAAATTCCGGTCACACGGGACACTCCGGCAATCCCTCCATCGGTTACGTTTACGGTGATCTTTTGATATCATATCCCAGCCACGTGTCCAAATCCTAATGTCGATTTAGTGCCACCAGAGTGGGCGACCTGGGTGAGCGGTTGCAAAAAGTCATTGCTCTTGGTGATGGACGAAATGTTAACTGAGGTCTTGTCTTTGCATCGAGTGTCATGCATCCAAGATATGCATCCACACAGGGAAGCAGCGGCACCGCTTAAGCCTTCGTCTTGCTGCTAGCAATCGGCTCAGCCTGGTAATGAGGAATATTAAGCAGAAAAATGCATTATGTGAAATATGAGACCGTAAACTAAAGTGACAAAAACAGTCAGTGCGTGGCGTGGCACACTGTCCCTGGTCCTGGTTGGCTGGTTGCATGTGCTATGGCGTTTTTTTCTCCAGTACTGTTGTTCCCTTGCAAAGTTGTTGCATGCCCTGCCCGCTCGCATGTGACGGTTGTTGGTCCTACTGGATGGATGATGTCGTCGTCGTCGTTGCCGGCCGCCAGCGTTGTTGTTGCTGCTGTTAATCTGGATAAAGTCGATTGAGCTTGACATTTAAGCTGATTGTTTGAGGACGCCTGGACTGCAACCCAGCGAGCGGTATGCATCAGGCAGGCAGGCTAGGCACCAGCATTACAGAAATTACAGGTTCTTGTGGTAGTTAATTGCAAGTTTGCATTTACCATATTTTGTATCTTGTGGTTTTCGTAACCCCAGCCAGAGAGCTTGTTGGAATGAGTGGTTTTAAATGAATTCATCCATATGATAGCAATTTCAAGGCTTCTTGAGGGCTACAATTTGCATATTACCCAATGACACTCTCTATTGGTGATTGGTGGTAGGGCTAGGTTGATTCCACTCAAATGTTGGCAATATTGTCGGTGAAAGCAATTACTGTCTGAATGTCTATTTAAACCATCTTAATAAGAAATTATTTTTCTAAAACCTCCGTTTTTTGACGCGCGTTCTTCGCTAAACAAATTTACACACCCCCTCGAACTCGGAAGCTCGGAAGAAAAGACCTTGACTGACGATAATATTCATTAATATACGCACGAAGGAGGAGTGAAATAACTTGCATGCATCAGCAATTGAGGCGGTGGCGGCAAATGATTACTTCGACGGGTGAAAGTGGTTCTTCTCTCCTGCCTGATGCTGTACTGTGCTGTGTTGTGTCGGTTGGAATCCCTCCGCGGCACCCAAAATTATGAAATATGATTCCTTTTTCTCACTTTCACATAAAGCAGTAACAACGGCTGTTGGCATCGCTTAAGGTTTTCGGGCGCTAGGATTTGCCTCACAGACTACAAGAAACGGTAAGGTGAAGTGAGGCAGGGAGGGTACACGCAACCTGGGGAAAATTCCCATTATCGTCATCCCTCATCCCAAGCATTTTTCGATGTCAGACCGTGTACCGGATGGATTGGTGTTGTAAGGATGAATGGTTCGGTTGGCACCGACGCGCCTTGGAGAGAGGGAAAATTCCCTAGATGCTGTTATTATTTTCCCGCTTTTCCAATCCTCAATGGCTGTTTTCCTTCTTTTTCCGAACGTTGCCGGCTTTTGTTGGTGGTGACTACCGTCTTGTGCTGGCTGGCTGCCCTGCTATCTTTATTATTATTTTTATTTTTGTTTGGTGGAATACGGTGCGAAGAGTAAATTGACGCCAATTACCAGTCAGCCACCCTCACTAAGCCGCGCTCTCTAGGGGGAAGAAATTTTCATGTATTTTTCTGCCATGGTCCCTTCTGTTTTTCTTTCCATGACGATGCTGTGTGTTTGTCCTCTGTTTTTCCTCGGAACCAGATTCCGGGCGGACGGAGGTAGTGGCAGATTCTGCTTTTTCCATCTAGCGACGCCCTGCAACTCGAGGCATGTGGTGCGGCAGGCAACTTGAGGGAGCTGACGTTAAAACGCATTCCACACGAGTTTCGGGGAAAAATTCCTGAGAATTGTCATATCACAGGAATGAATTCTTGGTTGGTTCACCACCGACATATTAACGGATTAGATGGACCATCTAAAAAATAAAATAATATTACTAGCTAGAATCAATTACTTCTTTTTAAAATCCGGTTTTTATTTTTTTTAAGTAAAGAACGCAATCATCCAATCGTCTAGCCGGCTTAGTTTTCTGAGCTAGCTTTTCCAGCCAAATAAACTCACATCTTACATGACACATCCACCCACTCATTTCAATGCTCTTTTTCCGTTTACATTCCACTTCCTCCGGCAACGCAGCGCTCCGAATCGACGACGTTATGCTTGTTCGTGTTTTTGGCAGTGACGTGGCCCTAAATTGAAAACAAAAATAAATAATAAATCACTTAAATATGTTTGTTTGGTTTACTATGTTAAGATTCTATTTGCATCGGTGCCTAGTTTTTGTTGGTTTAACTTTTACCCACTTATTCTATTCGGCCTAGCAGCAACGGAAGCAAAATACCAGCAGCAGCAGAGAGGAAAATTTCTTCATTTTCCTCAATTCAACTTCCAGTCGGAAGGTTGATTGTTGTTGTTATTATTGTTTTAGCCTGAACAGTACACGCTACCAATTGGGGAAAGAAGGGGTCATCCATCCGTCCAAGGCAATGAATGCTGCTGGCTGGCTCAATAGTCAGGAAGGAATCCACTCACGCAGCAGGCAGCGAAGCGAAAAACTCTCTAAGAAATTGCTTCTCGTCCGTCCGTCCGCCGTAGTAAGCCTTGGCAGAATTCAATAGCGGAACGAACCGAAATCGAACGAGCTTGAATGAAGTTGAAGGAGATTGTTGAGGAGATTTTCTTGGAGAAAACAAACGCCAGCCAGCACGCTTCCGCCTGTAAAACCTACTTATGTACAATACATTCTAAGGAGACGGGGAGGCTCGGTAGAAAATCTGTGCAAGACTCCGGGATAAGTAGCTCAGCGTGCCAGGGCAAAGAAAAACAATCATTACCTATTTGAACGAAAGCGTTCAGAACTTCGTCAGATTTATTTTTCCGAATTCGGTCGGAAGTTTTTCTGGGAAAACCGGATTCTGCCTTGCTTATTGGGAAGAGAGGGAGCGAAGCGAAATATTTTTCTGTTTAGACAGGTTACGTGTATTGTAATGAAATAAACAACAGTATCTTAAGCTATCTTTCTTAGTAATTTGAAACAAGAAAGTTACGTTCTTTTAGCTTCAAAATGCTGTGTGCTTCGCGTTAAAACTGCGTATTCTTATAGGTTCTTCTATATATTATGTTTTATAACAGATTTATTCTTCAAAGTGTTGTTAAGAAAAACTTACATATTGGACCATTTTAAAATTTAAGCTCTTGGACAAAACAATATTGATCTTAATTTCTTGCATGCCGATGGTGACATTTGAGTTTTTGCCTACTAGATTTGAACAAATCCATCGGCTCTTACATATCTGCAAATTTCACTGCTCAATTGTAGTTCAATCGGTTCAATACGCCAAGCTAGATTTTCTCTGGCGCAAAAATACGCACTTGCCACAGTTCATTGTCCGTCCGTCCGTTCGCAGGACACAGGATTGTACCAGCTAGACCTTCGGCGGTGTACGTACAGTAGCATAATTTATTCGCGGGTTAATTGCCAGTCGCCAAATTAATCAAAACCGTCTAAGTATACTCGTCAGATCCGAAAAGTGTCGATCCGTGTCTTGTGACGTCTTGCTACTGTAAGTATCCTATAGAGGTATACGAGACAAGTTTGCACGAGGAGCACGGCGCAATGGCCAATTGATTTCGTCAGCAAAGGTCCATGCTCAGTTGACAGAGGAATTTACTATTCTCTGGTGCTGTGCGTGATCGCCATGTACGAGAGACTGGGACTCGGTGTAACAGTTTTCTCGCCGAGGGACCTTCCGCAAAGAGCTGCTGAACGGAAAACATGCAGAAGCGCCGCCGCGCATATTGACTTTTCGTAGAATGCTCTAATGACATATTTTCTTTTGGCCTTTTCGTCGATACTATATTTAGAATCCCTAACGGCCCGAGTGTAAAACCTCAATTTGTTCGGTGAATAATTTATACAGAAATGCTCTATTGTGACACTTTTACTCCCATTTGGCGGCGCCGCGTCGAAATACTCGATCCTCACTGAGGCCGGTGTACCGTACCGAGCTCAGCGTATCAACACGTGCATTCATTAAAAAGTGTTGCAGCCAAATGACGGCCAAACGATCAGCTGCTGCTGTTTTTGCTGGACGTTTGTGTAATTCATTTCGCTTTGCTGCTCTCTGGCTGCAGAGCGTGTGAATGGAAAATGGGAAGAAAAAATCTACAACGACTCGTTGTTCATCTCACGATAGTGTGTATTTGCGGGCTTCTACTGCACATATGTAGGCCTATATTTAGATCGGAATTCGATGATAGCGCCAGGGTGATCACTAAGGTATTGGTTGGCAGAAGGTACATAGTAGGCCGTTGTGTTTTACTGCTCACTAGGCCTACTAGGCATGCTTGCCAAAAACAATTGCTGCTATGTATTTTACAGGAAGTAGCGTATCATTTGAGCTATCTGTTCGGAGGTTATTGTTTATGAGCTTTTGTCAATCAACACAAAGGTACTATGTAGGGCTTGTGATATAGCTTAGTTGGCAAGTCTGTTACTTCCTGAGCCGATGTCCGTGAGTTCGAGCCCAAGAGTAAACATCGAACACAGGTGTACCGGATAAGTTTTTCAATAACGATCCGCCAACTGCAACGTTGATAGAGTTGCGAATGCCATAAAGATGGTAAAACGACTATAATCGAAACAAAAAAAAAAAACAAAGGTACTACAACACTACAGAAAGTTATTGGTGTTGAGAATTATTGAACGAGCTTAACTCTGTGCCGTTGAGAGCATTTGTCTATAAGTAATTGATTAAGTTCACTTGATTTTACATAACTATTCAAGAATGACAAAGGTTGATCTACTCATTAAAGTCAGTAATTTTTAAAGTCAATCAAGTCCCATCTGATCATGGCCGCTTTGTCAAATCGATCAATTGGATGCTGGATCCTTGTTGCTTGTCTCCTGGAAAAATTGATCCGAGATTCTTTTGTGGTATCAGACCTTATCCATCAAAACTCAATATATACAAGTTAACATATCTTGAAAAAGTCTTCACTTTGCACAACTTTCGCTGAAAATTTCACTCCCAATTACCAATCTTTGATTGAAATTTTGAAAAATTATTCATAATTTTGTTAACCAAAACCAAAAAAAAAAAAAAGCGAGAACTCGTCTTGAAATGGGAATCAAAGCCTACTTTTCCCGATCTCCTAATGTGCACGAAAGATTAATCATGTTCAATACCCAAAACTTCTTATAATATTTTTGTTATTAGAGACTAAGTTTTTTTTTTAAATATCCAGCAAAACACTCAACGGGTTTGTTATTTCTCCAGCATGTTTGCTGATTATGCTCAGCCCTTATGACCTTACGTTTTTTTTCTCATACACAAAATGAATGTGTCCACCGTACTTGATTGCTACGTAGATATATGTATGTACGCATTTAGTTCGAGTGCCTTTGATCGTGGGTGTTCTTCCAGATCTTTTCCTACAAACTTTGATCCCACACTGACCGGTCTGGTCCAAAAAAAGACCGAATCGAATTTTATCGTTTTTGTTCCATTCCTCCCTGCTCGTTTCTAATCCAAACCGATGAAGGGCAACCAAGCCGAGGGAAAAGCAGATCAGACGAAAATCCGTTGCTTCTTTTGGGATCAAACCCATTGTGAAAGCAAGAATGTGTATGCTTATTATGGGTCCGTATACATAAATGGATATCATGGTTCAGAGACATCGTGTATGGAGAAGCAGTGACAAATTCGGTATCAAGCTGTGCGCCTCAAAGATTAAAAGTTTTGTGAAATCGAAAAAGGTCTTTTTGAGCCCCCATGAAGTGTTACGGCTTTTTGAACGCATTGTATTTTTGTCAGTCTATGCGTAGCCTGGAGACAACAGCGATTGACTAGCGATATTCGGCTACCAAAATCCGAAACAGCAGAAAAGGAACGCTAGAACTAGGAGGTACGTGTTACTACTTAGCAGGACGCCTTCCATCGAACCAGGTGTAGGTGAAGGTGACGAGAACCAGAAAATCAAAGTCAGTTCGCTTGACTCGAGCAGCAGCACCAAAACACGGAACGACGAGAAGGACGTTATGTTCCGTAGCGTGCTTAAAATGGAGTAACGTGAAATTTTACGACATTTTCATCGCACTCTTTATCTATTTTTATCTGCATCTCGGCACTCTACTTGTACCGCATTTATGTGACCACACTTTGTCGATGGTGTTATGTGCAAATGGTGTTACCCTATAAAGAGGTCGTAAAAATTACAATACTTTGAGGAATGTGAAAATAAAACTGGCAACAACAACACCAACAACAATAACAAAAAATGATATGATCTTATAAACCGTAGAAATATATCTGCGCTGTATAGTTTCTTTTTTTTTCTTTCCACGACGACGCCGTAACAGAGATCCATCTCTAACACGATCATCTCCGGCCTTCACCATCATCATACCACCTTTTTCCACTGAACACAATCTCTCGCGGGACGACATTTCTTCACTTTATAGATTCTCATTTCCTAAATTTTTCATTACTCACCACGTCCGTCAGTCTGCCGGCGATAAAAAAAAACAGGTGTGTTGAATTTAAGCATTCCATGAAGAAATTAAATCTAATTGTTCTTTATGCTTTTGAATGAAATAGTGTTTCGTATGGCTTTTAGCGAGTCAGGGCTGAAGGCAGATGTAATAAATCTACACGCTCTGCACACACATCAATCCCAGCCGCGCGATCGTAGCCTTTTTAGCGTACTTTAATAGCACGCTTAATGACCATATTAAGGTTGAATACCGATGTGTGATATGCTGGCTTCGTGTTGACTAGCATATCGAGGTCCTCAAAAAAAAAAATTGAGGACCATAATGGTCTCATACATGTTTATGGAGAATATTTTCCCAGTACTGTCTTCAAGAATCTGTGGAAAGACAAAAAACTTTTATGCCTTAAAATATCAATTATTGGATTTCGGTGGGTTGAAAGTTTAACACCCAACACAACACAGAACCCTCAGCCTCAGAATTTGTTTGCCATGGAATTCTTTCGCTACGAACAAGGGTAAAAAGTTTGTGCTAAGACGAGCGACATTCTTGTGATTGTTTCGTTCGGATCTGTGCTGATGCTGTGTAAAATTTGCTGCCCTCGACAGGGAAAACTTTCACTGGCTTAGTTGTAGCATTTTGGGAATTTAATTTAACGCTTAAAATAAATAATTTACGCTACGCGTTTGGCAACATTCTTTAAAGTTTTATTCGTAAGGAATAGTCTAAATAATTTGAGCTATTCATGCGTAATTCAATTGTCTTTGTATACGTTCGAGTCACATAATAACAAAAATTGGACTAATCATTACTGATCTTTATTCCGGATTTTAATGTCGATGACTCAGGGAATCAGTTTTTGAAAACTTACTATAGTTTCTTTACACGAAATGCGGAAGTTGATCTAGTTAAATTTGTGCTGTGTTCACTGACACTATCTACTATCACTGATTTGTCGTTTCGACTTAAAAAAACCTATTTTTACACAAGATTCAGTTAGATGCCAAACAATTTTCACGCACTGAGTCGTCTAATAGGTCCAATGCCTACTCTTCAGATCAGATAATTTTTCGAATTTGTAACATTTGAATGCTTATTGCTTGCGTCATTGGTACCTACTGTGAAAATTTTGACTGGCACAATTTAATAATCAAGCTGTCGGGTACTAATTTATGCGGGCATGGCCAATTTCTAATCTAAAATGGGGAATAGAGCAGGCACTCCACAGTCAGTCCTGTTGGTGGTACTATAGTAATGTAATGTTATTGGTACCCCCATTCAGCTCTCGATGCCTCTCAAGCGCATCATCATCGTCGAGTGCAGTGCCCACAACAACAACAACGCCAAGAACCTCCTCATATCATCAAGTGAGAATACTTAAGACTCGAGACTGATGGTAGCGACGATTGTGCTCAAGACGATTATTGAGATGATGGTACTTCACTGCATTCCGGTACTCAAACAACAATCTTCATTCCCGCGCGCGAGGGTACAACACAGAAAAGACGGATATGGGAAAACGCAGACGGTTTGGCTCGTGAGATGGAAGTTCCGCTGCTGATGCTGGTTTGATGATGCCCTGTGATAATGCGTTTTGCCGGATTCGGTTGCCAATATGTAGTTCGGCATAAAAGGGAGTCCGTCGTCCACCAAACCCATCGAAGAATGGGATACTCTGTTTTGGTTCTCGGGTTCACGATGATGACGACGACGACGACGATGACGATGATAATGGGCGCGGTGTGATGCTTCTGGTCCAGATGCTGCTGCTGTGCTGTTATCGTTAGTTATAATGCGAAAATGCAAGAAGCAGTAGGCGTTGCTAATTCAAACGATTCGCTACGGCAAAAGTTTTATAACCCTTAATTATATTTTTTTAGCTCAAGTTTCGGCCTCATATGGGTGAGCCACATGCTGACACCGGCTCAGCAGTGTTTTTTTTGCGTGTGTTGAGTAAGGTCAATGTTTTTCTTTGAAAAAATAAACCAGAGTTATTTATTCAAATATGTGAAGGTTGGAATTTTTTAACGATTCTTCTGGTTTCAAGAATGAGTTGAGTTTAAGCTCACTCGTGATTTCAGATTCAGATTTCAGATTCAGATTTCAGATTCAGATTTCAGATTCAGATTTCAGATTCAGATTTCAGATTCAGATTTCAGATTCAGATTTCAGATTCACATTTCAGATTCAGATTTCAGATTCAGATTTCAGATTCAGATTTCAGATTCAGATTCAGATTTCAGATTCGGATTTCAGATTCAGATTTCAGATTCAGATTTCAGATTCAGATTTCAGATTCAGATTTCAGATTCAGATTTCAGATTCAGATTTCAGATTCAGATTTCAGATTCAGATTTCAGATTCAGATTTCAGATTCAGATTTCAGATTCAGATTTCAGATTCAGATTTCAGATTCAGATTTCAGATTCAGATTTCAGATTCAGATTTCAGATTCAGATTTCAGATTCAGATTTCAGATTCAGATTTCAGATTCAGATTTCAGATTCAGATTTCAGATTCAGATTTCAGATTCAGATTTCAGATTCAGATTTCAGATTCAGATTTCAGATTCAGATTTCAGATTCAGATTTCAGATTCAGATTTCAGATTCAGATTTCAGATTCAGATTTCAGATTCAGATTTCAGATTCAGATTTCAGATTCAGATTTCAGATTCAGATTTCAGATTCAGATTTCAGATTCAGATTTCAGATTCAGATTTCAGATTCAGATTTCAGATTCAGATTTCAATGTTTTTCTTTGAAAAAATAAACCAGAGTTATTTATTCAAATATGTGAAGGTTGGAATTTTTTAACGATTCTTCTGGTTTCAAGAATGAGTTGAGTTTAAGCTCACTCGTGATTTCAGATTTAGATTTCAGATTCAGATTTCAGATTCAGATTTCAGATTCAGATTTCAGATTCAGATTTCAGATTCAGATCTCAGATTCAGATTTCAGATTCAGATTTCAGATTCAGATTTCAGATTCAGATTTCAGATTCAGATTTCAGATTCAGATTTCAGATTCAGATTTCAGATTCAGATTTCAGATTCAGATTTCAGATTCAGATTTCAGATTCAGATTTCAGATTCAGATTTCAGATTCAGATTTCAGATTCAGATTTCAGATTCAGATTTCAGATTCAGATTTCAGATTCAGATTTCAGATTCAGATTTCAGATTCAGATTTCAGATTCAGATTTCAGATTCAGATTTCAGATTCAGATTTCAGATTCAGATTTCAGATTCAGATTTCAGATTCAGATTTCAGATTC
>NC_073691.1:113940406-114079281 GCF_029784155.1 Uranotaenia lowii | reverse complement strand
CTTTTCTTACCGAAATGAAATCAGTGTCGACAAGAAGGCGTTTCGATACTTTTCTAAAAACAGTGTTTTTGAAATGTTAAAAAAAACTGAAACAGGTAAATATTGATTCTCCACGATATTTCCCAGCTTTGCAAAAAATTGTGTAACTCGATTTTTTTCTAAACTCGTCTTGACGCACCCGTAGTAAAAATTCATATTTTTGCGCCTTGTTGCAGTTGATTCCAAATTGTCGACCAAAAGTCCGGGCAAATTTGGTTAAAACCCAGAAATTACTCAACACAAATCAAGAAAAAAAAATTTTTTTTCATCAGCAGTTTCTAATTCGTATTGATGGCTTTCAAAAAAACTTTACATGATTATTTTCATTAAAAATTTCGTTTCGGACGCATTATAAAAAAATTTATAACACAATTTTTTTAGTGTGTTTTGGCAAATAAAATAAATAAATCCGGGCTAAATCCAAGGTTTTGCCATTGAAATCCGGGCAACCAGGCCTTACCGGACTTTTGTCGAAATTTGTTTTAAATATCCGAGCAAACCCGGATAAAACATGACAACCTTAAGTTAACTATTTAGCATAGAAAAGGACTCATGCACACGATTATGTATTACAATGAAGTCAGTCTCGTAAAGATTGAACCGCGCCGAAACAAACATTTCAATACGTTTTCATTGAGCAATAAATTTGAACTCAATTGTTTGTTTACTTGTGACGATCGATGATGGGGTGGATGAAGCCGAGAACGGTTCAAGCGCTAAGCACGCAATTTAATTTGATTTATTCATTGAAGTATCGTAAGGTTCCGGCCAGGAATATCTAGTCAATTTTGATGGCCCTGTGGCACACGATCTTGCCCCATAACATTTACTTGCTTACAGTGAGACGCTCATGTAACAATATAATTCGACAAGAAAAACTTGAAATTCAAACCAGTGCGTTTTTGCGAATGAAATTTTGCATCTCCGTCGATTGAATATGGTGAACACTCGTAGGCACAGATCGATTCCTAAATGGGGAAATGGAAACAGAAAAAAATAAACAGGAAACTAATTTGACCAATTTCCAAACAACGAAGCCAACATAATGTGGTTTATGGCTTTCCCATATCGTTTTATTTTATGTATGTCAGCATATTTTCATTTGGGAAAAATTTTGCCCATAAATATCTCGTCACCCTGGTCTGCTGGTATGTTTTCATTTCTACGTGGCGTACACTATGGCATGATATTTTTCACTAGTATTTCTCCCTCTCGCCAGCAACAGCAGCCCCGTCTGCTCCTGTTCTAGTGGCGATTGGCAACTTCCATGGGGCTCGAGCTTGTTGCTCGAGCTCAGGCAGGCAGGCAGGATTGACCGACCAGTTGGTGGTTGTTCACGAAAAACGAGAGCGAGCGGGCCATCAGGCGCCAAAACTTTCCTCCGACGAAAGTTCGTTGTCGACTATTATTAAATGGAAATCAATGCTGCTGAAGTTGTTTTATGGCGGCGGGATATGTGATTTTCCGGCAATAATTCTTGAACGGATAAATCAATAATTTTTTTTTTTAATTCGAAACAATCGCGGCTGTTTCGCATGAGGCTTTTTGGGATTATTTTACATAGTTTTAAAACCAAAATTAAAATTTTGATTTTCGATTTGTTCAATGTAAAGATAGTTTTAAATTATGCTCTAATCGGCTGTGGGTTTTTTTTTTCATAATGTCCAAGCCATTTTAACGATATATTTGCTTACATCATAGTGAGATGAGTTTCATAAAAAAAGTTATTAAAAGTTAAAAAAAAAACTCGATAAAATTTGCAATAACAATTTTCTAGTCATTTGACTTCAGCGTCCTAAAGCGTCTTTTCAGAAAGATTTTTTAGATACATATATCACTCTGTTCCGGGCTTGTGATTTAGCTCAAGTCTGTTGTCTTCTGAGCCGATGTCCGCGAGTTCGAGCCCAAGAGTGAACATCGAACACAGTTGTACCGGATAAGTTTTTCAATAACGATCCGCCAACTGCAATGTTGATAAAGTCGCGAATGCCATAAAGATGGTAAAACGACTACACCTAATCGAAACAAAAAAAATTATATCACTCTGTAAGATCACCCGTTTTAGGCAGATTCTTGCAAATAAAAAAGCAAGCAGGTCCCATATCTAAATTGAAAACGAACACACACATAAAAGATCTCAGTGATAGTTCATGTTTCTTTGAAGAGATCTAAATTCTACTTCAGACAAAAGCGTACATCTTTCAAGGATATAATGGCTAGCATCTTACTAATGCTAACACCACCAGCCCACAGAAAGAGTACTATGCATGCCGTAACCGAGACTCGATCTCATGACCTCTGGCTTAGAAGAATTAAACGCTATTTTCTAAACCACGATCGGCGGCCCCAAACTTTTTCCACGCATCAAATAATCTGGACACCGTTAAATCATAAAACTTATCCGAATCATCACTTAAATTAAATATTCAACACTTACCAGATTAAATAAGAAGCAAGATGGAAGGTTTGTTCTGGCAATTCTGTTTCGAAAGAGCAACATACGATTACTGCATTGCAACCTATTTTCAGTGACCTTTTTGAGGTAACCTTTTTCTCAGAAGGTGTTTTTATTTAGGTTTTTTTATAATCTTCCAAAAAAAGGAAAATGTATGTGTAACTGTTCAATTAATATGCAATGCTATTTTTTCGTTTATCGTAACAACGGAGAGCGTTCTTCTCCGTTGGTATTGCGTTAGTAGGTATATCTTTTATACGAAAAAGAAAATAAGAACATCATTTCTCATAGTTCTGTTTTAGTTTAGTTTTAGTTAGGTGAACGAATTTCGGTATATCCGTGCTGCTGATTGTCGAAATAAGCAAAATTGTGCAATACTAGTAATAGTACACTGGCATACCTCGCAAGTCTATCACTCTTAGGGGGGCTTTTTATCTTTTTTTTTTTTTTTGGTTTACGCCATTTAACAACATATTTATGCCAATTTAGCGAAAATCTAATATTTTCAAAACACTTACGTATCCTTCTGTTTGTGAACTTTTGAACTCACAGATGTTCTAAGAACAGTACTTACCATAACAAAGACTCAAAAAAGCTTCTGTAAATTTTGGAAACGTCTACATTTTACAAAACTCGATATGTGTGTAAATTGGCCGCATGAATAAATTTTTGATTCGATCAGCTTGAAACCTTCACTCGGGAACCTTATTGAATATTTTAGTGTCAAAGAATTCCCATTTTTTTCCTGTTGTTTTGCTTTCCCGTAAATTCCATTTGCATCCTTCCACGAATCATCAGATTTCGGAAACCATCGCTCGAATTAGGTGCACAGTCTAAAATGGATTCAATTAATGGCAGCCAGCTCTCAGAGGAGAGATGTAAATTGGAAATGTCTTGACGAGGCCGGCTGACTGCTGGACGCGACCTATTCTTCATCTATCAAGTTGCTTATCGCTCACAATCCACCTTCCCATCGCAACCCAAACAACAACGGGAACGAACAGCAACTTTTGTGGGAAAAGTTGTGTCGCTTTTAACCAATGCTTCTAGCGTAGCTTAGGTTAGGTTAGAGACAGCTCTTGGTGGTGGGTTCATCCTACTCTCAGCAAACAATTAGATGTTTCTATCCGATAACACCCCTCTGCGTCAGGTATCCTACTTACCTATGGCTGACCGATCTACTAGCTCTGCTGTATTAGGTGAATCAAATTCATTTCATCGAAATCGTTCGCCATTTGAGGATTGAAAACTGAGAAACACTTCAAATTGTTTTTAAAAATCATTTGGTCCGATTTCGATTAAATAATCACATTTTAGAATTCATGGTTGAAAACTATGAGATCTGAATAGAACAACTTTATGGACTTATTTTCCAGTTTCTTTTTTCGATTACCAAATTTGTAGCTTTTTTTTCATTCTCGTTTGCTTCAAGCAATGAGTTCAATCGATAAACTGGATTTAATTATTAAAAACTTCAGAGCAGCAAAATCAACGGCATTAAAGAGAAAAAAACAAGTTTTTTTTCTGTTGCTGTACAGCTCAGCACAGCTCTTCCATGACAACGATCCAATCATGTGGCGATCGTTCAATATAAGACTCCGATAGACTCGAAACGAAGATTTTTTTCCTCTTCGTTTAGTCCTCGCCTGTGGCGTTTCTTTACTGCGCAAATTGTACGTGTCCATCCGTCTGATTGGCGCAAATCACAACCTGAAACTCCAATCTGCTGCAGCTATATCGCTCAATTGAACGTTTCCATGATCGAAATGCACATTTGCATCATGGCGGATAATAGCAGCGATGCAAAAACGGTCGGTCTGACCGTCATCTTATGTTACTGATCTTCTCTGATCGATATTTAACCTTCTACGCACCATCGAGCATATCCAGCGATAGGAAGACGGATCACACAGATCCAGATATAAAGTAAGCGGAGTTCCTTTCAACCGAGTATTCAATTAACATTTTTGCTGCAGGAAACTAGTGAAATCAAAAACAAAAGTTAAACAGACAAGATATGGTTGTTCAAGGCTATAAAAGAGATCTTAATCTCGCTTAGTATCGCTCTCGGGCGACGTAATCGTAGTAGACACAGTCTCATCTCAATGTTGAAGTTTACACTATTCGTAGCCACCGCCTACTGTTGTGCCCGGCTCGTCTCTACATACCTATAAGTATTGAGATGTATTTGCACACGGACTTTTCGCATCAGAATACGCTATAAAATTCCGAGAAAAAGAAAAAAAAATCAGAATACGCTGCTGCTGCTGCTTGACTCCGCCTTAAAATTTTCTGCTTTAATCGTCGTTTGATAAAACAGCCTTTTAATGACTAATAGCCATAGCAGCACACACTCTCTTCCACACGCCTCTCTTTCCCCCTTACTCTATGAACAAAAACTCGATGGCGAAGCTTGCTGCGATCCACACGTTTCTTTTTTGTAGTCAATTAAATGCTATTTGATTGATCGTAAATTATGCATAGGGTACACTATATAATTAAATGTTTGGAATAAATGCCACTTACTACATAGTGTAGAGTGTTCCGAAAAAAATCCTTTACTGCTTGGCGCCTTTCGCCATTCATTCCTTGATCGGAGATCGCTGTGTAGCGCAGCTAGCTGGGCGATAATTTCCCGGTATAATTTGTGCTGCGTACACTAGTGCTCTCATACTAGTGAAATGGAAAAAGTGAATCTTAACTAGCAATGTTAGTTCGCATAAAATGTTGTGTCGCAGATTTCCTTACCAAAATAAAGTTTCTTTTTGACCATTAACCAACGTGGATGTTACATTTTTTTTAAACGATAATATATCGTTTTGGTAATATTTCAATAAGTTGCAAATGATTTTTGCGGATAAAACAGAATTTATCTCGCCGCAATACCTTTAAAATATTATAAACAATTGAAATAATCAAAAATTTTATCATTTTTCTTATTTCTAAATAGATTTTATAAATTCAAGAAGCCTTCAATTCTTGAATTTATAAAAATTCAGATACGGAAATTTGACTGTTTTAAGCTTCTTTCAATCAAACTTAAATATCTCACATATTAATCAACGCATTGCGCTTAAATTTCATAAAGAGATTCTTGAGATATAATGAAAGCATGTGTGGAAATTTATAGAAAATATGCAGGGATTAAGATTTACATGGCTAGTATTTTCAGCCTTCAGTCAAAAACTTCGATGTCTCGAAAATCAGTTCTGAAATATCATTTGAAGGTTTTTTTTTCATCGCTTTGCATATTAAGAAAACATTCGTTCAAAATTCTGTAGAAATCGCAGTTTTCAGCCGAAGGCTTAAAACTTTTACATCGCATAATTTTAAATCCTGATCACAGATTTTTTTGAAAACCTTCACACATGTTTTCATCATAGTTCCAAAACCTCTCAATGAAATTTCAGCAAAATGCTTTAAGTAATATGTGAGATATTACAGTTAAATAGAAAGAAGTCTATACCAGCCATAATTTGGTAGAAGTATCGTATCTAAAGTCTTGAAAATTTAAGAAACGTTGTGAAATAACTGTTCTAACTGTAAAAGAAAACTTGAAGTAAAAACCACTGCAGTGAAAAGTTATAGAAATGCAAAATTGAAGACGTTCGTGGGTGTACGGTCAATTTCTAGACTAAAATGAATTTCAGTTTGTGCGTTTGTAATCGATAAACTCTGCCATGTAAGAACCTAGAGAACTGTATGTTGGCTTGGGCTTATTTTGACCTGGAAAGATAAAACATTAGACTGAGTCGATTCCAGGTTATTTTTGAATTTCTCAAACCCTGGGGTCTTAAAAGCTTCGTTTTGGTTCAAAACTCTTCTTCGATTTTTTTTGCAGATTTTTCAAGTAACGTTTTCATGTTAATGATAAACAATAATTTCAATTGACATCACTGCTGGGGCCTCGCGAAGGTTTCACGCAAAGTAGTCATGCACCCAGCAGTGGTGTCAATGGAATTTATAGTTTATCAATGCCAAAAGACATACCCCTATTAAGCAGCTTATAACATTTTTGTCTAATAAGCTAGGTAGTTACGGTCTACGACAAAGTTGTTCAGCGAAAAGTTTCCTTTGGAGATTTTATAAATTGGCACAAAACCCATTAACAGACTTGGTTCCACAGAAGATACAAAAATGATATTGATTTTTCAGTACAAAATATTCAATTTTCCCATACAAATACAAAAGTTCAAATTTACTCATGTAAACGTTACTTGAAAAGTTTTGAACCAAAACGAAGCTTTTTAGACCCCAGGGTTTGAGAAATTCAAAAATTACCCCAAATCGACTCAGTCTAATGAAACATGTCATCAGATTTAAAGACGATCCCTTTTGGAAGAGGGTTGTCCATACAAAGCAAATACTGTTTCTCGAATGGAGAGCTAAAAAAGTTGAGGACCAATGATCTCTTCCATGTATATTTACAATCTTCCGATGGATTTGCAAGCTTAGGTTAATCCATATAAAGGTCAAATACATTGTTAATGGTGGAATTTCTCTTTTTTTTTTTATAGTTAACAAAAATAATCCTGAAATGCCTAAAAAATTTTGTATCTGGAAAGATCATGAAAGGTACTGACACTTATTCATGTAATGCGCGCGGTGCAACCTGAAGTGGTCCACAAACCCCTGAGAGAAGATTTGTGCGGTTTGTCGTCGTCGTCGACATGAATTCCGTGCATAAATAATCATTGACAGTCATACTACATACATTATCACTCCAAATTGGCGACGAAGAGACTCGTTAAAGTGTGCCCTGAATGTAGATTTGCTGGATTCTGGATGGACGGCTGGGTGTAGTTATTTAGTTGGTTCCTACAAAAGAACTGATCGGTGAGACGAAAAAATCATCCACTTTTCGCTAAGACCGTTTGTGTGTTTGCCAATCTCTCCACACTTGCAACTTGAAGTATCGCTAAAGAACGAAAGCAATGCAAATTAACGCCCACGCATTTGAGCGGAATCGAGGTTCAGTAAATTGAATCTTTCTCGTGTTTGTCAGAATGTAGTTTAAATGCAATGATGTGTTTTGTGTTCGAAAGGAAAATATAGGTACCCTTCAAAACTCAACTTCAATGAGTTTGTAATCTATGAATATTCATAAAAAATTGAATGAATGTTTGAACTTTGGCACAATGCATAAAACGACTTTCGAAAGCAATTTTTCCCCCAATCGATTCAAAGTCCCTATCGTTTTACTCAAACTTGAAAATATGAGTTCAAACGAGGTTAATCGGGTAGTTTGTTGAATCAAGCTGCGAGTCAAGTTCTAGCACGCTCTGTTACCATTGAATATTTTTGAAATATCAAAAATTGTCAGTCGACTTGAAACGATGACTTAATTATAATTACATGGGATGCTAAATTTGTGATAAATTTACACCGATCTCTTTCCGCTCGCAGCTTCCATGCACTTTTTCGGTAGAGGAGAATAAATACACGAGACGTGCTAAATGGCCGTCTTCGTACAACCACCATAAATATAATTTACGGATTTGCGTATGGGAAAACTACTAGCTAGTACGCGATGAGGTATTTTATTTCGCAATATTTCGTCTTGGCAGCCATCATCATCAAGTCAGCGCGCCGCCGTTCGTTCACTGGGCGGGATGCATCGCGATGCGATTATCGCGTTCTCACTCTTCTTTTGCCACTCACTCGCTCAACATGACGACAAGTTTTGTGTGCAGGCAGGACCCCTGATCCTATGATCGCACAGCTAGCAGCCAACCTAGGGCATAAATCATACAAAAATCTTTTACAGAATACGCAAAATAACAACTTCCATTCGCATGCATCGACGGGACCGTCTGTAGAATGTATGCGAGGTATGTTTGGGATGCTGGGGCATTAGCAGTATTTATCATCATTACGCTTCCTGATTTATGTCAATAAACTTCAAGTGAGGTAGAGATGAAATAATAATCGGTTATCAGTGTAATTAAAACGAAGGTTCATACTATGCCATGCCACAACAGAGTGGCAAATTGACCTTGTCGTCAGGTGATGATGCTACCGTTTAGATTTTTGAATTGGACGGCAAATTTATCAAATTTGTGTCTGTATTAAAGATCAGCAATACTGGTACAGCATAGCATAGCATAACTTAGCGTGCCGTTCTTTAAGCATGGCTGATACATAAGATAGGTATTCTAGACTAGAGATGTACCGAATAGTGGTATTCGGCGAACGGCCGGTATTCGGTCGAATATTCTGTTTAGGTTTCCATAGAAATACAAAAGCGAAAATTTCATTTTCCTTCTTTTTCTTGCATCTTAATGTTTTAAAGACGATTATTCTCAATTAGATGTATAATAGATCATATCTACTGCATTAGAGGTCTTAGATTAGCTGAGAGGACATCAGATGACTTGTCGCTTTAAGACGTTTATCACCAAAGAGATCGGGTTCCTCTGAACAAAACATGTCAAAACAGGTGTCAAGCTTCTTGAAACTACTTATTTGATATCGAATTAGATGTATGCCAAATTTCATCAGATGTCTCTCAAAGTAGTTACCAATAAGAACGATGATCTTCAACCTAAAGCATACCATACGACGATTTTTTTTTTTTTGAAAACTTGGAAATAACTTGAAATTTAAACTTTTCATTGAATCACAGCAGCATTGTTTAAATCGTTTCTAAGGGTTAAACAAAAATTGATATTTATTTTAAAATTTACTCTAAAAAATCGTTTTGCAACGCAAAATACAAAAATTTTCAAAAAGAAATTTGAGTTTTTTATTTTATTTAGCAAATAATCTTAATACACCCTGGTAAAATCTGGAACGTTTTAAAAATACATATATGGCTAACCCGTTCAGATTAGACTTTTCTCGAATTCTTTAATAGATCTATGGGCAAGCTTGGTTAAATCAAGAAAATTTAGAATAACGATTATCAAAATATAAAGCTATCTACAGTGAAAGATTCACGAATATTTCTAAGATGATTTACTGAAATCATAAGCTTTTTATGAGTTTGGAGGTTTTTCAATATTACTTTTGCATATTTTCTAATTTATCCAACATCAGTTGAAAAACTTTCCGAATTCTGTTATTGTATAAATTAAAAAATATATATATATATATATATTCGGCCTTTTCGGCCTATTCGGCCGAATTCTTAGCTCAACTATTCGGTGAACGGAATATTCGGCTTAATGATTTTTTGGCGGTACTCGGCGCTGAATATTCGGTACATCTCTATTCTAGACTTTATTCAAATTGTGTCGATACGTTTGTGTGTACCAAAATAATTTCCGACGGGTTAAACGAAATTGTGTTTATCAATTCGGCTAAATTTAAAGATTCATATTTTCGACCAGTTTCCTTTAACTACGGTATAGGAAAATATTCCTCAAACAAATGCGCTCAAAAACTTTACAAAATTTTTTCTTCAAATTATATGAAGAAATATGCTGTGTTTCATTTTACTGCATTTTGTGATTGAAAAATTTTGTAATTGAAAAATTTAATTTCGATTGATAAATCTTTATCACTTTAGGAAAAAAATCATTTTTTTTTTCAATTAAGTTTGAAAGTGAAGTTGATATTTGTTATTTCTTATCAAAAGTAGTATCACTTTAAAGCATATGTTTTAGAACGGTATTCTTTTCATTGATGAGTGAGTTTTCCGTGGTTTGTCATTGTTATGACTACAAGTAGAAATATTTTCCGAATTTCCCCAATTTTAACATTTCGATTTCGTTAATTTTATTCTCATGTTAACAACTGTGAAAATCTAGTCTTACATACAAACTTTGAACATGTTTATTTTATAAGAAAATTTATCGAATTTGGTGATTTATTGAATTAGACCTTTTAGTATTTTTAATAGTTTGAAAATTGTTTAGCGATCACACAATTGTTTTCTTTTTTCTGAAAAAGAAGGAGATTTCGATCCAAGACGCCATATTATTTTTTCATATTTTCCTCTTTTTTTAAACCTCTCTTTTTAATATTAGGACGTTGCCGGCGCCTTTATTGACAATTCAAAGAGCGTGCATCAGTATTGAATGATAAATATCTGATAGTTTTCGCACTTAATTTATGTAAAAAAAAACACTAGCAATTTTTGTCTTCGATTTTATATAAATTATTGTACACTTGGAAAAATAATATTATGTACGCTATAAGATTCTCTTATAAATTGGCGCCATAAAAAAAATTAATGAAATTAATCTTATGACTGAAGTGAACTTTCTTGTTGAACACCTTTTTGAAAGAGGAGATTTTGGTTTTCATAAGATAATCTTATGATTTTGTCAATACACTTGAAATTTCATAAGATTGTTTTCAAAAACAGAAAATCGTATCAATTCTATGTTTCTAGAATCTATTTCAACTATTTTCAGTACGGTTACTTTTACATATTTCTATTCAAATTTTCATTTTTTTTTGGGAATTTCAAAGAAACCGACATTTTTACGGTGTTTTTTGTCTTAAGAAAGAAACCTCAAAACCATAGAAATTTCAAACACAAATCAACCTTTGGGATTTTATTTTTGCAATTATTTTTGATTTTTGTAGCAAACCAATGAACAGTTCGAAATTGGCTGGATATTAGAGTTTGAACATAACTACTCCCAAAATTTTATGAAAACCGAACAATTTGATTAGAAATAAGTAGATATTATATCCATTATATCTGCAGTTGAATGCACAAATCTAGCAAACATTTGTAGTTGACTCGATTTATTTTAATCGGAGTTTTAAGAATCTAATACATGACTTATGATATCAAGTTTTTTTTTTTCGCCGGTGCATATTTTGCCGCGGTCGCGTTTTATAGCTTAGTTCCTTTAAAATAGGACAGTTATGAATTGGTGTACCTCAAAAACCATCCATTCGACCAAAAAACATTCTAATAAGGAAATAAAGGTTATCTTATTATAATTCATGAAAAAATAAGAAAAAAAATTACGTTGATTGTAAGAAATATTCCTGTTTTACTCATGGTATCTCACTTCAGTAAACGCACACTTTTTCATTCACTGTATCGGTCAGTTTTTCCCACCAAAACCTCGTCTAATCAATAATTTAGCTAACTGCAGTCTTTTTCTTAAATTCCTACTATTTCCCAATTTCGCTATTATTATTCCCAACATTTCCCTTTTGAGAAGAACAGCGAATAATTTGGTTGGTGGATTTGCTTAAGGTTGCCCGGTTTTTGATTTTTGATTTATTGATTTGATACAAAATTTGGGAACAATCCGGCCCGGCCCGGTTGCCCGGATTTCATTGAAAAATGCCAGGGTTTTGCCCGGATTTTTTACTTTATTTGGTAAGTCAAACAATAAAAGGAAATTGTGTGGTAATTTTTTTTATTCAGCCACATAAACAAAATGTTCTGAGAAGATTTTGAAAAAAAAATTATCATGAAAAGATTTTTCGAAGCCTAAAATACGATTTGAAATCTGTTTATGATTATTTTATTTACATAGTATTTCGTCTCACGACTTAACTTGACGAACATAATTCCTAAAATTCACTCGGTCCATGGCAACCGTTCTCCAATTTCTCGGACACTCCGTTCTCCTGTACGTCGCCTAAGATGGTTCTTAACACTCGTCGCTCGAATACTCCGAGTGTACGCAGTCCTCTTCGAGCAATATCCAATTCTGATGAAAAAACTAATTTTTTCAATACTTTTATCTTGATTTTTGTTGAGTAATTTCTTGGTTTTGACAAATTTTCCCAGATATTGCCCGGATTTTTTATCGTCAATTTAGAAATGAAATGCGCGGATTTTGCCAGGTTTAAAAAAAAAAATGCTCGGATTGTCCGGCCCGGATACGTGCTGAAAAAATCCTGGCAACCTGCTGCTTTAAAATTAACTAGATTTGGATATTTTTGTGCAATTGGCACATGTTCTACAGGGATGTCAGCTGAACTGACTAAATCTGACCGGAACATCACAAAATCATCATAAAATAAAATAATTTTTAAATCGTTTAGTTGAGACCGTAGAATGCGAAGTAAATAAACGAGAATACTCTTATAGGCTTTCGAAGTCAGCGAAAACAAGAGTTTTTGTCACGGAAACTCTGACTTTCTCACCACAGAAATAAATTATTGCCAATCATGATACTTTTAACAAAACTACCGCAAATACAAATTTCAAACGACATTCTTGGCAGTATTTTAACCATTTTTCACCATATTATCCATAGACATATTTGTAAAAATAACAGTATTTTTACAATCTTAATTGATTAATGAATGATTCTGAAGCTTCTTTCGGAGTACCTTCAATATTTCGGAAACTCATAAATATTAAATTCTGAAAAAATAGGCTGTCAAAATTATTCATGTCCGATCACAAGGAAAGTAGCTATAACCAGAAGAAAGTGTACCATTAGACTGAGTCGATTTGGGGTCATTTTCGAATTTCTCAATCCCTGGGGTTTCAAAAGCTTCGTGTTGGTCCAAAACTCATCCATGATTTTCTGCAGAATTTTTAAGTAACGTTTACATGAGTAAATTTGGACTTTAAGGTTTGTATGGGAAAATTGAGTATTTTGTACTGAAAAATCAACATCATATTTGTTTGTTCTGTGCAACCGAGCCAGCTGGAGGTTTTTATGCCAATTTATGAAATTTCTAAAGGAAATTTTCCGCTGAACAACTTTGTCGAAGACCGTGAATTCATATCTTATTAGACAAAAAAGTTATTAGCAGTCCAACAGAGGTATGTCTTTAAGGATTGATAAACAATAAATTCAATGGACACCACTGTTGTGTGCCTTGGGAGGTGTTCCATGACTACTTTTCATGCAAAACTTCGCGGGGCACAAGCAGTGGTGTCAATTGAATTTATTGTTTATCAATGCCAAAAGACATACCTCTGTTGAACTGCAAATAACTTTTTTGTCTAATAAGATACGAATTCACGGACTTGGACAAAGTTGTTCAGCGGAAAATTTCCTTTAGAAATTTCATAAATTGGCACAAAAACCTTCAGCTGACTCGGTGGCACAGAAGAAACAAAAATGATGTTGATTTTTCAGTACAAAATATTCAATTTTCCCATACAAACCTAAAAGTCCAAATTTACTCATGTAAACGTTACCTAAAAATTCTGCAAAAAATCATGGATGAGTTTTGGACCAACACGAAGCTTTTGAGACCCCAGGGTTTGAGAAATTCGGAAATGACCCCAAATCGACTCAGTCTAGTGTACCATTTCTAAAAGAACTTTCTGTTAATCTGAAAAGAAAATGCACTTTTTCAATTTGTGGTGATTTGGTAGTTCTATAATTTAACTTCAACCTAGCCTTTCAGTTACAATCAACTATTATTTCAGGTTGAGAAAAACGAAAGAAAAAGATTTTCATAGAGGAAGTGATAGCCTTAAATTTAGTGTTTGAAACATTATCAATACGCTGAATGCGAGGCGCGAAATGAACCTACCAACTATCTATACAGTAAATTGTTCTATTTGTGAATCATGTGGTTTTTCTCGTGTTTTGACGGCCCGACTTCGATGATGCTACGATCTAAAGATTGAGATTGGAAGAATTTCAAAACAAAAAACCGTCAGCAACCCTGCTTGAAGGTTTTGTTTTCAAGATTTTCTTTCAACACTGACGAATATGACATTTCAGTGTACGTTATCAAACTGATTTCAAATCTAATATTTTTTGTTTAAACTTCTAATGTGCAACTCGAACACGGAGCACAGATGGTTTGGCAACTAGGTACCTTTCTAAACCTTGCTCGATTAGAAACATAACATCGGACGGAAGGATCTTTGCAACACACAGCAGCCCTCTGGCGGCGGGCTGTTCAATTGAAGGTGTTCAATTTGAATTTAAATTAAAGATCAAACACGATAATGACCTGTTGTAAAATAGTGACGAAGGGAGGACGGTGGGTGGTCAGGAGAAGGTAGGGTGGCATAGGTTTAGGTAACGAGAAACTTTTCTCGAAAAATCCCAAGTTCGGCTACTAGAGCTGGAATGGCGGCATGGGCATTTCAGGTAATTTCCGCCTACGTTTCCTCCGGGAACTCTTTTGTCATTGCTGGCGCGTGAAAGTATCCTTTATTCGCTTTCCTCGAGTTTGTGTTGCGCTGTTTCCGAACATCCACCCACCCACATCTTGCTACGGACTTGATTTCATTGTAGCTCTACCTACCGGTGAACAACCGAACCGTCGTCGTCCATCCCGTCTCTCATAGGTTTATATTTTGTGCTAACGGAGGCAAGGGACGTACTAAATCACTCCGCTCAATTAGAGACCGCATCAGAATGGCCATTCTCCAGCAAGAAAACAAGTCCTTCGGCTAAAAAGGGGGACAACAACCCGGCACAAATCCGCAAAACCCAGCCCTGCGCATTCGTCGTTCGTCGAGTTTCGTCAGATTTTGCTTCCCTAGGCTATTTTTAATGAATCTTAATGCCTATAATGTACATATTACAATATTTATTCAGATTAAATAAATATATTTATCTACCAAACGTCCAGTAACCGAAGAACGACGGACGGTGTGTTGTGAGGCGGCAGATTCATGATGGGATCACTGCTGGCAACACAGAAAGCAGTTGACCGGTTCCTAAAGAGAGTTCTGGGGTATGGCGTAAAATAGGTAGCAGGAGGCAGTGTGGTGAAATTTTGCTGCCGTGTGTGTTTAATGTTTCGAAGGGACTGACTCGGAAAATTAAAAACAGTCACTCCCCCACCCCCAACCCACAGTCAGTAAGTCGCAGCCCGGTCAGTGATTTCGGTATTTCGGTGTCAGAAATCCTGAATAAACTGCAGCATAAGGGTTTTCCAGCAGTAGGAGGAAAAAAATCCTCATCGTCCTGCCCTGGTGCTGCTGCTTGACTGCTGACAACGACAATAACCAGTAATCCTATCGCGCGTCGCAATGACGTACAAATGGGTTGGTTAGTGATTCTGGTGACGATACTTAATTTAAATTACGCCATAAAATCATATCAGATCGCAGATATACCAAACCAAATAACAGCCCATCTTGCTATACCCTTTTCTCGTTTATCTTTTAGTTCTATAAATTCAGCACGAAACGATCCTCAAATACGAACTTAACCTGAAAAATTTCAAAATCGTCTAAGCAACATGTTTTGATTAAATTTTTAACGAAATCTCTGTTGCATAATTCACACTTCATCACTCGCTCTCTGGGTGTCTATAAATCATCGTCCATGTTGAGCCGATTTAACATTCTTTTTTTCTTTCTTCTAACCAAACTTGTTCTGTTTGACACTCTCATGTATGCCAGCCGGTCAGCCAGCCCAGCCCATCCCAGCTCGGACTGCCGATTCACATTTGATTGCGAATTCAAATAAAGCAATAATTTAATTAAAAAGAGTGATTGATTGATACCGACAGTTGTCAATATTTGGTGGTAAACACAGATATGTATAATTTTTATCAGCTACCGCGCTCCTCCGAGCCAATGGACGGACACTGGGCAATTCTGTAGGTCGGTGTTATAAAGCGGTGTTCTATAGTTGTGTATATTGAGTACAAAAACGGGAAAAAATGTTTTTCTCAAATTCTTGATTTCATCGTTGCCCAACTGCGTTGTCAATTTTAAACTTGTAAGCTTAGAGCTCTATGAATCCTTTTGCTAGCAGCAAAAACATACGTAGACTCTAAGATCGTAGTTTCACAGTGAAAAATCGACAAACCAGTGCTGCCTCCCGTCAATACTAAGAACGAATATCGCCCAGCATGCTGTGATTAACTCATCAGATTGTTTGAAAAATAAATGAAAAATAAAATGATCGTTCCACTGCATATGACATATTCTAACATTTGGCTAGCTTGTTAGTTTCTGCTTATATATTCGGATTTAGTCAGTTCATTGATGGCTTAAGCCGTAAAATATTATCTTCAGACGACAACTTGTGCAGTATTTGCAACAAGAGCTGACAGTTTCCATCTACGGCAAACTGACAGCAACAGGTGAACTTGAACAGGAACTATAAAGTCACCCATCCAGTAAGTAAAACTAGTCAGTTATTGAAGAGGAGCGAGAAAAAAAAAGAGTTCAACTCGAAAATTACAGGACGGATTTGCAAGGCGTAATTTCGAATGTCATCATAGCTTAACGCGGAATAGTTGATGAGTCACGTCTGAAAATATGATACACAGACCCAATACTGCATACAAACAACTTTTCGAAGGAGACCGAGAGCGCTGCTTCGAGTTTGGGGCACACTTGGAGACACCGATGTCAGTGATCTTCTGTCGTGTTGCTTTCCGTTGTACCACATTCTTCACACACTCCAAACTCTCCCGGGGCACTCCGTTTATTGAAAATGCATTCCACATACTGTCGAGACGAATTTGTTTACGCGCAGCGCAAGCCTTAAGAGTGCACCCGATCTTTCCCGATGTCTCGATGATCGCGTTCCGTCCCTCCTCCTAAGTATTCAAGTTTAATCACACTTACGCTCTGTAGGTGGTGGGAGGCAGAAGACAAAATCAAAAAGGCGCACACTGGAATCCACGAATTTACGAGAGTTTTATTTAAATATTTTCTTCCTTGCACCACCACCGCATGAATGTACGTAGGTACGTGAAGATGCAGAAAGTGTGAAAACCATAATAAATATTCCACTTTGAACATTTTTCTGCAGAATAATTAAAGATATACGTGGCTGTGCTCAGTGCAGTCAAATAAAGCTCCTTTTTTCTGTGGCTAAGATTTCGGTTAAGAGTAAAGTATATACTGTAGCACAATTCTTGAGGAGCGAATATACTAATGAGACCTGCACT
Organism: Uranotaenia lowii; assembly: GCF_029784155.1. Taxonomy (NCBI): domain Eukaryota; kingdom Metazoa; phylum Arthropoda; class Insecta; order Diptera; family Culicidae; genus Uranotaenia; species Uranotaenia lowii. Next base: position 114,062,030 of record NC_073691.1, on the reverse strand, counting down.
TCACACAGTTCAAGAAAAGACGATCGACTCGCCACTTGAGGTGCTCTGCGTACTCTTGCATTTTCTAAAGTGGAACATTCGTGTCGTAAATAACATAATTTAATATTGCGTTTTATTCATCCCAGTATTTTTCGAAACCATTATTTCCAACACGGAAAGATTGGTTGCTGAAGAAGGGGAAAATAGTTGACAGTTCCGGCATTTCGTACTTGACCTTAAACTTCCCGGACCATTGATCAACAGAAATATTAACTAAATATTTCAATAAAGTTCCAGGTTTGAGATACCAAAGATACCAAAAATAGAACATTAACAGCTTCCAAATGCAGCGTTTATTGAATTAAAACTGTTAGGAAAAAGAACCAAAAAGATTAATTATTGAAAATAGATTCGGAAAGCTCACCTTGATTTCCGGACGCCTGTGCAGTTTGAAATGCAATGCAGTCAATTTGACTAAAATATCAAAGAATCAAATAAGTTAAGGAGCAAAAATTTCGCCTAGAGATCAGATAATATTTATATGACTTAATTGCAGAGTGAATTCAGTTGACAGTTGCGAATCGAGGAGGAATAATGAAAATTATTTTGACAATCAAGTTCTACTTTGATGTAATATTACTATAGACACTAGACTGCCCCAAATTTGTATGGGGAAATTTCAAGCTTGTGAAATGTTATGTGCTGCAGGCTTAAATTGATCCTAGGCCTAGTACAAGGTCTCATGCCAAATTTGGGCCAGGGAAGGGGCCGTTCATCTTAACTCGAATCGAAATGGAGTCTTCGGATGAAATATTTTTCATAGCTTAGGCTTTAAAAAAACCGTTTTCAAAAAAAATTGGCCGAAGAGGACCAAAGTTATTCATGAAAAACCGGAATTTCAAGTTCCTCCCGAACAAAATGTTTCAAAATCCCATACAAACTTTATGCTTGTTGAGCGACCCCTTCCCGTGATCCGATCTGGCCCAAATTTGGCATGAGCAGGGATGCAAATCGAGCAGATCTGATAATGATAACTGGTTTATCATTCGTTTAACACTTAGCGATAAATATGAGAACGCGATGACTTCTCATCCTTTCCCAATGCCGATCAGGATAACTCGCCTGTAATCATTTTCTCTCAGTCAGTTCTAGTTCTGAGAATATTCTCTAACAAAACTGGAAGCGATCAAACGAACAAACGCACAAAGAGTGCTTTTTTTAGCTTTTTACGTCCATTCTGACTCTCCGCGCCCTCAACTCCATGCAAAATAGTGAGAAATTTTCTATCGTCCGAGAGCGAGAACTTATCCTTAACGTTACAAGATACGACAAATTTGAATCGGAATGCACAACTTATCGAGAGAAAAATTGAAGTTGATAACGCTAGTAAAAAGCATGGATCACACGAAATCTGGACGCATTAAAAAGGATTTATCTCGGAGCTATGTAAACGAAATAAAAATGTTTAATACTCAAAATGTAGGGTTTTTATTGCACTTCAAAGGAAAAATAATTAAAAAAAATATTCCGATTTTGTTTTGATGAAATTTGGAACTTCTCGTTGAGTATCACTCATTATAGTTTGGACACCCTATTCGCTGACCTCAGTGGCCATTTTGTTCCACAATCTCTTCATCTCTGTTGCATCCCGAGTCGACCTACTATTCTTTTTCATCTTCTGCTTGACAACTGTCCAAAATTTTTCGATAGGGCGGAATTGAGGGCAGTTGGGTGGGTTGATGTCCTTTTCGACAAAATCCACCCGTTGGCCCGATACAACTGTAGTACCTCTTTGCTGTAGTGGTAGCTTGCCGATTCTGGCGAAAACTTTACTGGTCTTTTGTGAGATCTAATGCACGGAAAAAAAAACGTTTTTCAGGCACTCCTCCTTGTATATTTCGGAGTCCATGGTCTTGTCTTTCACAAAAACCGGGGTTTTTCGTCCGCAGCTGCAAATACCTTGCCAGATCAAACACTTTTTTGCAAACTTATCAGCGAAAACGAATTTGAAATTGATGGGGACATCACTCCGACCAGTGGCTTTGTAAAAATTTTGGCCAGGAAGCCGCCCAAAATCATATTTCGCAATTTTTGAACCAGACCACGTCGGGTTTTTGACGGGGGTGTCCAAAATTAATTTGCGTCTCGCGGCTTCTATCACGTGCAACTTTTTTGAAACAAAACGAATCGTAATGAAATTTTCAGCACTGATAGACATAGAGCAAACATTCCAAAACAAAGTACTGTCCAAACATTTCTGATCCGACAACTAGGAGCGCTACGGTATAATAAGTGCTTCCAGATTTTTGATGATCCATGCTTCAGTGTTCTTGCTGATGAAAATCTTTCTCACGGGTGTTTCGATCGGCAAATTCTATCGGACGATAGCGATTTTTGGATTCCCTGGGCATTTGAGCTTGTAGAACTAGGCCTAGGATCAATTTAAGCCTGCAGCGCATAACTTTTTCAAATGTCGGGTCATTTGTGGCACTCTATTAGACTCTTTAATTTCATATAGTCTGGCACAAGTTGCGAATATATAGGAGGTGTTACCTTACCGTATATCAAATTCCCGATTCAGCCATTTTGGCTATTTATTCAATGCAACTGTGGAACTCATGGAGTTTGTTTACGAACAAACCACAGAAAAGCTGTGCAAATAATCTTATGTTTGTAAACAAACTCATTGAGAGCCCCGCTCACTCCTCGCCTACTTACTGTGAAAGTCGGAGAACCTCGTGTTTCAAAAAAACCTTGGTCTGGCAAAGAGAATGACGATAGCCAATCCACGGTGTACAATATAATAAGGTGATATCTTCCCGATAATGTCGTCATTACTATCCATCTAGTGATCCTCGGTGTATGCAGCATTATCTTACGCGCGCAAAATTTTTGCCTGACATTCTATTCGAAGATAGTAATGACGTCACTTGTTTGCATTCAAACGAGTTGTTTACTCGCGTTAGTAACCTACCTTGTCTATTTATACCGTGGCAGCCAATCGAGCCAACTTTCTAAGCATTGGAAAATCATGATTGAAGTATTGAGATTCACAAAGCTTTTCGTTCGATTGGCTCCCGCCATTCTTTTTGACAGACTATATGAAATTACAGTGTATAAATATTACGACGCATGATGTAATATTATACTTGAAGACATTTTCAGATTCCGTACATGGTTCGTTTGTAATTAGGACATAAAAATATGTAATATTTTTCATTTTCGATGTGAATTCATTGCAATAGAAAACTGTGCGTTATTACATATAAAATAGTGAATAATACTTTGGATGCTGAATTTGAAACAACTAGGGCTACAGTTTTTTTTTGCTGTGAACTGAATACTGTCTAGAAAAGGACAATACAGAAATTATAACTGAATGTAACAATACAGGAAGTTCTTGAATTTCTTTGAGTCTCAAAAAAAGCTAAGTAGCCTTTCGAGCAGTAAAAAGCTTTCAGCTTTCTACGATATCCCACTAAAATGGTTTCCTTTAATGAAATTATCTTGCAACAGCTCTTACGTCCGCTTTATCTTGAATAACTCTCTGTAAAAAGGCCTTTGTACTCTTGATATGGTTTTAAATGAAAATTTGTAAGTAGTTAAACATATTAAGTTAATTTGACCATTATTTCAAGTGGAATATTTTTCTCAAAATATTTTTTACCCGAGTACAATCACATGCATTGAGTGTAACGCATTAAAATAACATTGACAAATTAACTTCTACAGTCATGGGGGGTGTTTTTTTCTGGATCAATAATCAACCGGCCTACACCAACCAAACGGGTGCAATTTTAGATAAAAGATCTTCGCCTAGGGACAGCTGTGAAACAAACGCAAAATTGAGCAACAGCAGCAGCAATCACGGCAAGCAAGCAAGCAATTTGAGATTTATCATATAATGTGTTTAGTGCACATTTGATCCATTTAGATAACACATTTATTCCATCCCAAGCAAAAGGGTGCATAATCCTATTATCATAACCCGCAGGCCAAGGCGAGAAAGCCAGAGATCATACCAGGACGATACCAACAACAGAAACCCTCCTTCTGGCGTCCTCTCGTCCTCGTCCTCATCTCGCAGCTAACTTTCGTTCCGTTGTCGTGCCAAATCAAGCCAAGGCAAGATTCGCATGCCTAATCGTATTCATAAAATAACCTTCCGCCGGCGTTTCTCCCTGACCCGACCAATTGCGCTCGGACTCGCTCGTCGAAACCCACCCGTATCCCGCCCGGGTCCGATCCAATCCGACCGACAAACCGACCGGTTCTACTCTACTCTGAATGGTCCGTCGGTATTGTATCGGTCGGGGTTGTGTTGTTATACAAGGTGTGGAGAGGCTGTGCTGCAGCAAGTGCGCACGCGAGAAATTGTCTTTAATATTTTTAATAGATAATTAGCAGAATGTCATTTTGTCATTTTTTTTCCTTTGTTCTCTTTTTTTCTCCCTACAGGCGAGGCCAGTAATACCAGTATTGGCAGCGGGGACGGCACGGGGGAGGAGGACGACGATTCTAACGGCAAGAAAAACCAAAAGAAGCGCGGTATATTTCCTAAGGTGGCAACAAATATTCTAAGAGCGTGGCTGTTTCAACATCTAACGGTAAGTGACCGAAAAACCCCTTTTTTTAAATATCATACCAGATTCCAAAATATCCCTAAATTACTCAAACTTTGTCTTAGAAATTTTCAACAAAAATCAAATTATAAGGGCTATTACATGTGTTTTAATTTTGTAAGACTTCAAAACAACCGTGATTGAGCAAGTTTCACCGACTAGCTATCAAAGTTATTATGAACTTTCATTACTAATTCAAGACAACTGCCGGATGAGAAACAAAAAAAAATTGGAAAACTGACACATAAAAAAACGTACTTTTTATCATTCTATCATATCTAGCTTTCTTTCTAAGTCTGAAGAGCTATCCAAAATGTATATAAATTTATAATGGGAATGGATCCGTCAAGAAACGGCAAACGGCAAATCCGAGCCAAAGAGATGAGGCAACCAACAGCAGTACCTTACCTTGTTTTTGTAGTAGGAGCTAGCACAACGAGGGAGAGAAAAAGTAACTACCAGTTTTACCACCAAGTCCTATTCTGCTGTCGTCATATTGCAATTTCATTAAATTCCAACACCATCGATAAATCACTCTCAATATTTTTAGTGGCTTGTGATACAGCTCAGTTGGAAGGCCAGTTGCCTCCTGAGCCGATGTCCGCGAGTTCGAGCCCAAGAGTAAACATCGAACACAGTTGTACCGGATAAGTTTTTCAGAAACTGTCCGCCAACTGAAGCGTTGATATAAAGTCGCGAATGCCATGAAGGTGGTAAAACGACTATAATCGAAACAAAAAAAACCTCAATATTTCGGTTTTTTTTTTGCACTGACTTAACAAATTGAAAGAATTCTTGTTAAATTTCTGTTTCTGGAATCTACACGGCAAAGGTAGAAATTTACTGGAAGTTTGGAACTGGAACTGGAAGTGAACTGTTCAAATTTCGGTTTTTATTTTAAAACAAACAGTAGTTATTTATCAATAAATCTTCAGATTTTGCATTTTAATCCTCGAATGTGTTGCAATTCATTCAACAGAAAACTATTACTAGAATTGTAATAAAAATCATGTACTTTACATAATTTTTGGATGTTGAACACGAATATGGCATTAATTTTTAATTTGGGGTCGTCCATATTTTTAAATTAAATTATATGATCTTTTATTACACTGCGTTTTTCATGTTGGAAAAACATAACGAAGTTTATGAACAACCCATTGATTGGATTTTTTTTGCTTTTTTGAACTATTTTCTTTAATAGAAAGCACAAATAAAAATAATTAATGAATAAATAATCGAAATTTTCTTCATTTTTCTCTTTATAACTTTCATCGGACCCTTCTTCTTCATTTCTTGATTTAAATTTTTCTCTTTAAAAAAATATCATTTCATATCTTATAGACCTGTTGCCCGGGTAATATGCTAATTTAGCTAAATTTTGAATGTTGTCACTACCGCGGCAAATTATGGCAACCGGAAAAAAACACTTTTTCCATTTCTATTTAAATAGTCATAGGAGTATTGCCATTTTTTGGAACTGTTTGCTAGTTCGATGCTTATTGATCATCATTGATACGAACGGTAATGGACTGTTCTGAAAAGTTTCTATAGTCTAAATAAATAGAGCTGAGCATCATCTGCAAAAATAAGTATTTGAAAGTACCAAAGAATGCTTGGAAGATCGTTTATGAACATTGTAAAAAGAATGGGTCCTAGAATGGGTTCCTGAGAAACTCCAGAAATGATTGGAATCGGGCGTTATTCATCGTGTCGAACTCTTTTGAAAAATCTAGAATTTCAAAAACTTTTCGATAAAGCATAACTAATACTTATACGAGCTTAAATTGGGTTTCTTTATGATTGGGATTATTATCGAGTGTTTCCACATTTGAGGATATTTTCCAGAACTTTAAATTTTAATATATGCGGTGGGTTTTTAAATGTATGGTACATGCTTTTTGATGCATCTAAGAGGAATTTCATTAGATTGCACCGATTGCATCAGTTTGGATATCTATTATAATTGGATTAAACCAAGGGCTATTTTTGGTTTAGTTCTACCATGACGTATAGGTACGCATTTCTTAAAAATACTGGCACCAAAATTTAAGTTAATAAAATCTAACAACATATCAGGATCTGATGAATCGCGTTCATATTGGTCACTCTGAAATAGACTCAATATATGTAGACGTTTTGATAAATCCCTTGAAAAGTTGCCATAATTTCAATCCTAAATGTTGCCAATTCGTCATTGTTTCGTGTTGTATCCATCTTAAAAGTTTTGCAAGGAAAAATTGTAATAATGATTGTTAAGAAAATAAAAAATCCTTTTTTAAGTTTGTCGCGATCAATGATGAATTGTCGCGATTTATAATGAAGAAAAAGAAATCAAAATCAGGGTTCAGATTCAAAGCTTCTAAGCAGTCAAATAAGTAAATTTCATCTTCTCTTCATACAACTCCATTTCAAGAATACTTTTCAGGACTTCAAAAAAATATTCTTTCATTAAATCTGCCTTTTCATTTCGTTATTTGTTTTGTTGAAATTGTTCCGATCAATTCTATATAGATTTGACTGGTAAATGAATAAATTAGAAGAAATTTTTTATAGAACTTTTTGTCAATTTGTTCAATTTTATCCAAAATTCTAAATTTAGAGTAAATCATTTTATTTCTCTTCCAGACGGTTTTAAGTTGATTCGTATTTAAAGGTTATATCGCTTCGTTTTGAGTAACCTTTTATTCAAATATTTTTTCTAACTAAACCTAGCGTGATATCTCAATCGTTCAACCTTCTTAGGGGGGTTGTTGAGACTTGTCCGGACAAATTCTCTAGTGAGTAAGGGCTATTATCGTAAGCCTACACCCACACTTTGATCTACATAATGTTAGCCAGCCAGCTAGCAATGGATTCGCTCAATGGCAGTTTCTATTAATTTCTATGTCCTATTGGTAATTTCACTTTAATTAACTGGTTCATGTCGGAGGACTCATTTTCTCCGCGCCCTGTTTTTGGGGGGGCTGCTAGGGCTGTTTTCGGGAAAATTAAGAAGACCCCCGTCGAGCTTCAGAAGGGCTTTGGTGCTGCTGCTGCTTTCAGACGACGACACTGCTGCTGGTCGGATGTTGAATAAACATGAAAATTATTCTTTTCGTTTTTTCAGCTTTTCTTTTGGATGGGAATGGTTACGTTTTAATTTCGTGCATCCGTTCGTTCCTTCGCTAGATGAGCAAATTTAATCCGTATTTCTCGCCGAGCAAACATGGGCCAAATCCCTACACAGACGGCGACCCCCCCAAAAAGGAAAAACAAAAAAAAAGGAATAGCATTAATTGAAAATTTTCTTATTTCCTGCGGAAAACTTCGGGAAGCAACAATTTGCGGATACTACAACACAGGGAAGCTGATTTGAACTTTACTAACAAATTTAAATATTCATAACCCATTTTGAGCACCACAGTGTTTATTATCTGGTGGGCTGTTGTCAATTACAACGGTAGTTTTATGCTAGAGTAGTAAAACGATTAAAAAGCATTTGAGCAGCCAAGCATAGCCATTTAGCTAATTTCTCAATTGGCTGTTTAGGAACTGTTATCTAATATTCTTTTCGGGGCTTCGTAACAAGACAGAGAGAGAGAGAGAGAGAGCAACGGCATAAAAAGCCCCGGAAAGGGTCAGGTGTTTCGTTGGGTCCGACTAAGGTTGGCTGTGGAGAGTGAAATTAAACCTTTTTCTATAAATTTAATGCTAATATATTCCTTTCAAACCGAACGCAATCTCTTTCATCCCTTTTTAACTCTGCTTTAAATGAGCTAGATAATTTTCCCCAATCTCTTTTTCTCAGTGTGTTGATCCCTGGGTTCGTCCTATCGGGGTGTACAGTTGCCCGGCAATCGGCGGCACTACTCAGGCCGGGCGGTAGAATGACGGCGCGGCGGGAGTGTTTGTTTCTATAAATTTCCGTTCCTCCCCAGAACTCCCAGACTAATGCTTTACCCTGCCTAGTTGCGGATACCGAGCAGGGCAGGGGTTTCAACCATCGAGTACCCACATTATAGGACTCATTTCTCGATCCCAAGCATCCAAAGCAGGGTTGATAGCCTTTTTTTTGTATGAGTTCTTCCTTAGGATGCGACCGTCGTCGTCTTCACTTTTCTTCCCTTCCAAAGACCCAACTACCTACTCTACCGAGGGATTTGTCGATGGCACAAAATGGATAATAATGGAAGTACAAAATTGCCTTTGCTGTGGTGGTATTATGCGATAAAAGAAGGCTGAGCACCATCGTGATAAGACATGAATGACTAGTTTCATGTAATTCAAATTTGGCATAATTTTTCGACATTGAATTTCAAACAAATAATATCGGGTGTTTTTTTGTTGAATACTTTTTTTTTGTACGTCAGAGTTAGCTCTGTGATTCGGTAACAAAAAAAAGCCTCTGTCCTAGCATCAACATTATATTTGGATAAGAGCTTCAAGTCAAACATGGCGACATCTTATCATGTAATGTCAGCATATTTACACGATTATTCATTGTTTGAAACATTAGAATTGTAATTTTAAGGCCTGTAAAAAGAAGAGGTATCAATTGAGAGCTATAGGATACATTGCCCAACTTTAGCGAAGCGACATTCTACACTAAATCTGACTAGTTTCTGTAGCCACGCCCGCAATTCACGAAGAAAACAAACTTTTGATGTTCCATATGCCACAATATGTTTTTTAAATTCCATCTCGCCGTAGGAAGAACCGACTTATGGGAGGGGTTTTATTGACTGATTATTACCAATGATTTTTTGCCCAACAATGCACGAATGCAAAAAAAACGAATTATGTTTGTAAGATTATGATTATTCATTTTCAAGTACTTTTACATTGAAAGTTTTCGTATTGAATCGTAACGTTAGTCCCAAACCTAAAAGGCTGGTTAAAAATTTTAAATCTGGAAATTCAACTGACAAGCAATCTTTAGTTCTTGATCTCTTAAACTCCTCAACAATTTTAGTTGATTGTAAAATTTATTTACAAGATCAGACTTTTTCTGAATTTTGAATCTGCATTCAGAATCACAAGTCAGAATTCTGAACCTGATTCAAAAACTGTGCTTTGAATCTGTATTCCTATACGATTTCTGAAAGGTTTAAAAACCCCTTTCCGAATCTTATTCTAGATCACAATTTTATGAGCCAAGTTTTAGAACCCTCATTCTAAAATCTTTCATTGAGTTCTGAAGTTCAGGTTTAATTAAAAATCAGTTTAACTTTTTTATTAATAATCTTTTTTGTGATTCTGAATTAAATTATGAATTTCAAATTATCTGAATCTGAGTTTTCAAATGTTGATTGCCATTCCGAAGCTTTGAATGTTTGAATTTTGTGTAAGAATGAAGTTGAAGAACTTCGAATTAGAATATAAAACTATTTTTTTCTTTTTTCCATATCGGAAAACTATTATCAAAATATTGAAAATGCATATGATTCGAAAAGCATGATTCAAATTTAATATGAAATGCAAACCCAAATTTTAACCAGAATTTCAAGGCAGCTTTTCATTTCTAATTTCTTATGATTATTCAAACTGAAAATCAAGAATCCTGAACTCGATACAGTATCCGAAAAACGAAAATGTGTTCCTATTTTCGTTTTTCGAATTGTATTCTATATTTATAGTAAGACCTGAATTACTATGAACAAGTGAGAAAATTATGAAAAAGTGTAGCAGAGTTTTGAACTTGAGATGAGTTTTTGAGGATTTGGCTTTGGTTTTTAGTCTAGTTTGTTACTCTTGATTAACCTTACTCTATTATCATAATTTCAAACTGAATTCAAAATTTTGAGTGTAGACTAGAATACCTCGCTTGTTTTTTGGATCCTAATGGGGGGGAGGGGGGTGGTTTGGTTTAACAATAAAATTTTAAGAAAAATGTGTTACAATTTAGCTTAGCTTAGCTTAGTTGACTACTCATATTCAATCAGTAAGCCCGAAAAGCTTCATAAACAGTCCTTAAACATCTTGATTTTTGTTTTTTAATTAAGTACCTATTTTTTTTTCAATTAACACATTTCGAGTTCTATGACCGCTGGCGTGGCTCAGTAGAACGAGTTCCGCTTCCACATCGCCAATAATTGTTGCTGATCCGTGATTGAGCGAGGCCATCAATCTAAGCTCAATAGAATGCAGCTTGGGATTATCAATTCATTTTCAATGCACAAAACTCATGTTCTCACTGATCTCAATGATCAATAACGGCGCCGGCCACGTCCAAGTCGTCAAAGGTGATAAAAGGAAGGAATTTTGTTCCCACTTATCCCAAACACATTTTCTGAGGAAACTTTTTTCCTCTTTTAGACGCATCAATTAGAAGTATTGAGCTAACACCTATTGAATATTTTCATACTGCTAGCTTTTTGCCCTTTCTCTTATCCCTGTACATTTCCCTATTTTATGTAACGGGATCTGAGATTTAACTCAACTCAAAAATTATTCAAATAAAAAAGGGGTTTTGGAATTTGAAAATTTTAACCGATTTGCTGTCCAGTACACGTGAACTCTGGATGGTCGGTTCTAATTCCCGGCCGATGGGGATGGTGAAAACAACCCCGCCAAGGGAAGGTTGGTTGACAAAATGAGTGCCATGACTTTTGGTTAGAGCGAGAGAGTAAAAACGAAAGTTGTATGAGAGGGTCCCTCTTCATAGGTGAGAGGAGCTCAACACTTTTACTAAAACCTTACACAGGTCAAAAAAAAATTTCGAGAAAAAATCTTTTTTTAAAGATTTTTTCTGGTCGGGAGTCGCTTGAAAAACCTTGAATTTTTTTAACCACTCAACATTTTAAACTTGAAAATTGTTTGAGGAAAAATATTTTTCTCGATATTTTCTGGTTAGGGGCCGCGTGAAAAACCTTGAATTCATTTAATCATTCAAAATTTTAAACTTGAAAATTTTTCGGGAAAAACTTATTTTTTCAAATTTTGCTGGTTGGGGTCAAGTAAAAAGCCTTGAATTTTCTAAATAACTCAAAATTATAAACTTGATAATTTTCCGGAAAAAAAATATTTTTTTCTGGTCCGGGGTCGCGTAAAACACCTTGAACTTTTCGAATCGCTCAAAATTTTAAACTTTAAATTTTTCTGGAAAAACTATTTTTTTTTTTTCGATTATTTCTGGTCGGGGGTCCAGTTAAAAAAAATTGGCTGATCGACTAAGCGGTTTGGATTTGTATAAGGTGCATACAAACAAACTAACAAATAAAAAAAAACATATGTAGTCCAACTCATATATGATGACGTATTCGAACTCCGTGCACTGGCATTAAATAATGCCTCAAATAATCGTTTGCTCAATAGCTGACTTCCAAATAGCACCGCGTCAAAACTCATCATTATACCAAATGCGTCAGATGGAGTTGAGGAATTTAACTTGAAGTTAAGGCTAATTTTATCTAAGTCAGATCAGATTCAACTTCACTTAGGTGTTCAGAAACGAAAATAAACTACCTGAACAATGAATCATAATCACCTAAATCGGTTAACATTTGCTTCGAAATCATTGTTTTGTATATTTGTTCTGATATTTTGCAAACGCTGGCGTTGGAAGGTCAAAAACAGTTAAGATTCATAGAAATCTGAAATATCGAAAATCGAAAATGAAAGTAACGCCGACAAAAATAACCAGGTCGTCCGGCATGCAAGATTATTTATCGAGAGGATTTTAACTAAGGGCATTGAAGTTCTAGTCTAAAGGCTTATAACGGCGACAACACCCTTGCCCAGCAGCATCTCATTTTCTCCAAAGAAAATAACAATTTCCTACGAGATTGCTTTCGTTTCACACCAGCAGCAACAACAACAACCGTCAACCGGGTGGTGGACATAAACGAATTATACCGAAACATGACTGTTTGCCTGTTGCCATCCTGGCTTCGTCCGTTTGCCACAATCCCATTTCCTATTTGTGAGATACATTTCCGCTGTGTATTTTAGGTACTGGGTAGGTACCCAAGTATGCATAATTCTAAAGCACTTGGCTCCTTTTTTTTGCTGGAGGATGGTTGAGCTGGCTGTCCGGTATTATTGATGAGCGGCGGGGATTACAAAAGTTTGCTAGTCTGTGATGTTCCTTTTTTGTAATTTCCTTTTCATTCTCCACGTCTCTGATTTGGGACACTTTCATGTGCGACAATGATGAGGATTTTATTCACTCTGGCTCATGTCATACGTCTGTCAGTAATTTTCCGCCGTGCAGCAATCCTTTCAAATGTTTCCGTCCATTGTAACCGATTTTGGAGCGGCTTTTTTCAGATATCCTTTTTTCGATAAAATAAGTATTTAGAATGCAAATGGAATTAGAAATATTACGATACGATACTTAAAGAAAAGTTTTATAGAGTATTCAATGCCGTGAGAAAAGTCTTACAAACGGTCAGTTTTATTTGCGTTTAATACACAGAAATTAGGGGTCGTTCACTAATTACGTAAGCACATAGAGAGGGAGGGTGTTAGTATTTGCCTACTGTTTCTTACAAGATGGTAGGGTGGTTTGATGGATTCGACAAAGCAAATCCAAACCAATCATGCGAAACCAAATAACTCGGTTTTAACATGCATTTTTGTTAGATGTTGTTTTGCAATTACTGTAAATTGATGGTATGTTTACATTTTTGTCCGATATTTTGGTGTAGAGAACAATTTTTTTGGAGACTGCTTTAAAATTGATAGAATACCGTTTCCAAATGACCAGTCACACAAAATCAAGTTCTTATATCTATTTTTATAAAAAATAATGGGCACTTTTCAAAAAGTGATTTCAATCTTCACATTTTTTTTTTTTTTATTTCATCACGATTTCTGCGTTTTTTTTTCAAAGTCGTCGTTTTGATCCTTAACTTTTTATTTGTACGAAAATTTTAAGTTGAATGAAATTATTTTATCGGCTAAATCGGTGACATTTAATATTCTTTGAGAAAGAATATTTAAGAATTGAAAGATTATAGACGGATAGAAGATTAGAATAAGGTAAAAGATGTTGAAAATGCGCGGAAGGGTGATTTTAATTTGAAAAACTTTTCATCACATTTCATCTTTTTGTTCCTCACGGGTCTACTAGCAGCGTTACCACATATATAGATTTTGCTATAATCATGCAGATTTTTTCAAATTTCTGGAACCAAGAATCTGTATGTACACTGTACAGATTATAGATTTTTGTGAATTCATGCAGATTTAATACAGATTTTCAGTCTCCGGCAGATTTTCACTGTTTACTATTACAGATTTCGCTAGCGGTCAACAATACTACCTCAAGCATATCTAAGACGCGAAATTTTCAAAAATATAAGCGTATTCTGCTGTCCATAAGCACAATTCAACAAAACTTTTCAGCAGATTTTAAAACGTATTTAGGGCTTCCAAATAAACTTTTCATGGTTATTTTAATAAAACATGCTCAAAAAATTTCGTATTGGCCTCAAAGGTAAAATCAAAAGTACAGCACAATTTGCTTTTTTTTGTTTGATTTGGCAAATACAGTGAAGGAATCCGTGCTTTTTTTGGATTAAATCCAGGCTACTGGGCCGGATCGGACTTTTCATAAATTTTGTTTTTAAAATTCCGGGCAAACCCGGATAAAACCGACTGGTATCCTTAGCCTAAATCCAATTTTCTTATTGATTATTATTCTTATTTCTTATTGAATAAAAAAAAATCATGTTTCAATCCATTTATCATTCATTCCTGCCTTTTTTATACATTCTGCATCCAAATGAGCGATACAAATTTCAATACAGATTTTCGTGATTCTATACAGATTAAAAAGATTTTTTAGCTTGAAAATACAGATTTTTATGTGGCAACGCTGTCTACTAGCTTGAAGCAGCGTGGCTACAGCTACTGGTGGTTGCATATTGAGGAAAAGTAGGCAAGGGGTACCAAAAGTTTCTCATTGGGGGAGAGGGGGGGGGGGGGGTTGGAGACGGAGCGCTTTTTGATAGCGAATTGTTCGCCTACCATGCCTATGTTAGGAATGCCTGTCACAAGATGGACGATTCCGTGTATTGGAATAGGAACACGCCCGAAGCTTTACACGCCCTGGTTTGCAGTGGTAGATACAGATAGAATAGTACATAGATATAATAGATACAATAGTAGGCCGAGCGTGGTTCGTCCCACACGAGAAAACGTGCAGTACGAATGTTCGTTCGTTTTTTTTGTTCATTCAAGTCTTCTTTTACGAAAATTTATGAATTTTTCAAAAACCGAAAGATCTTTTGTAAGAAATCTTACGTTTTCTTCAATGGAAGGGAGGGAGGATCTGAAAATACCAAATTCATGATTACGTAATTAGTGAACAGCCCCTTAGTTCCTAAATGCGCACAATCCAAGGATATGTGTTATAAAACTAACACTTTTTCAGTTCCTATCTAAACATTATCGTCAAAGATAGAAAAAGAAAAAAAAACCGAAAAAGCATCTCGAAGAACGCATAAACATAATAAAATGATAAACTGAGAGCTGAGCGTGACCGCTGTGTAAACGGCATGTAAACATTGTGGGGGTCAGACGTCCCACTGAGAGCAACATATTCTCGCGCTTGGTTCGGTTGCAACAAACCTACCCAACAACAACAACAACAACACAAAGCGCACCCCGGCCAAATAAGGTCTATTAAACGAAACTTTATGCATAATAGTGAGCGAGCTGACATTCATCGTATAGACTGGCACAGGACCGCGTCGTCCATCGTTGGTTTTATACAAGGAATCTACTGCCGAAATGATAAAACCGTTCGTTTCGTTGCGTTGTGTCCGCTGTGAGATACGAGCGAGACGAGCCAAGTATCCCGCTGCTAGTGAACTTAAAAGATTCACATAACCGATACGGATTAGAAAATGTGTTCAAAGCTTTGGATAACAAAGTTGCTGGCAAATTATTGTAGTTATTTTTTTTTTACTCTGCGGTTTATTGTAAGTTTTAAGTTCAAACTACTGTTATCAATTTCCAATAACTCAGTTATTATCTCATTGGAAGTTGTTAAGTTTAAACTGCTGTTATCAATTTCCAATAACTCGTTTATGCATAACTGCCGTTCTTACTTTTTTTATTGGTAAAAGTAAAGGCAACCATCAATCATTTTTCAAATATGATTATTACTTTTCGAATTTAAAGCTGTACCTTTAGCATACACTAAGATTCTTTCCACGCGTTTTTTTTGCCGTAGGCACGGTTTTTCTACACAACTCTCATGAATCAACACGTTTTTTCATCGGCGGATTTCATTCCGTGTAAAAAAAACCTTAGTGTACAAAATAGATTCAGTAAAAAAGTCCAAAAAATTTAAAAACATAAATGTTGTCAAACAACTCGTTAAATGTTTTCACTATGAATGTATGTTTCTATAACGATTGAAGCTAACTGTATGCCTAAAATGTACTTGAATGTGCATCGCGCCGAAGATGACATGATTGCCCATGTGACTACTGGCACACAAACATATAAACAATTAAACGAACGAGAACGAGGGTTAATCGTTATAGTATTTCTGTCACGCCCAACCAAAGATTGAATTCTACCAGAAAAACACACAGAGCTCGGTTGCTTCATTCGAATTTTTTCGCTTCCTGGCGCTTGACCGGTGGTTTTTTCATCCTCCTTTTTCTTTTGAGAAAATGTCTCCTTGCTGGTTTCCAGCTTCTTTTGCCTTTCAATTGTACATTTATGGAGAAAAGAGAACATGTATTATTTGATTTCTTTCATACAACTGAAATGCGATAGCGCTGGGAGGATAAGTCACAAAGCTTATTGTCGCCAATCATGTGCAAATCTTATGCCAATTACGTGCAAATGACGGCATTTTATAATTGGAATAAATCCTAAATTGTGAGTGTGGCGGTTTTAGTTTCAAAAGTAGTTAGTTTTTTGGTTTCATCTGTTTTTTTTTTTTTTTTTCAATGTACAGAGCATTTTTGCAAACAACGTTAAACTTTGAATGTTTGTAAAAGCAAGCTCAACGAAGAGAAAGTATCCAGTCAAACAAAAATTACTGACTATTTAGCATTTCCAAAAAATCTAATCAGGAAAAAAGCTAAACTTTCTAAGATTTTTAAGGGCAGCTTGCATATAATGAATATGCTAGTGCACACTCCTAAAACGAATTGTTTCAAGAAAAAGCTTGTTTTAACGTTCTAGTCCATATATTATATTGCTTCAGACTCATTTTTCCCATACAAGTGGGTGTTCTCAATTGGACAAATAAACGTATCTTTTGCATTGACTTATCACATGATACAAGCTTCACTTGACGTCAATATTTAACCTGTCAACTTAGTCAACTTAGTAATCATGGGGGTTTATGGTGTGATCAAATGATCAAATCTTATGATTCTATCTTTTTGTACCTGAAAATTATCAAATTTTCAAGGTGATGGAATTTTTTTTTTATAAAAACATGAGGCTCAAAGAAGTCGACCATGTGCGCGCTCGGGTAAAATCCCCAGTAAATGGGTGCTGATAAAGAAACAAGAGAGATCAATAGGAGGCAAGAACACAAGCGAAATATAATCACTCCATGGTTCAGCAATCGACTGATGGATTTCGACTTGTACGCTCGTGTCGGTCGATTACATTATGTCACCGAGATGTAATTGTCTAACGCGCCGTTGTACTGAAGCGGAAATTGCGGATTCAAGTCCTGTCGGAGAGCCGGAGAGCCAAAAACTGTTCTAGTTTTTTAAAATGTGCCATACACAAGAAACCATTCAATAGTTTTCATAAATTCTTCAAAAAATCTCTTTCTTTCGTCGATTTGTATTCATTTCACATGGGGCTGTCACATTTGTTTGCCCAACGGCTTACTTATACTAATGCACTGTGCAAAAGCCCTAAATATATTAAGCTTGCGAAAAAAAACCAAATTTAAGCGCCAGTAATCTAGCAGTCAGTATTCCATTCATAATCTAGTAACTATAGTACATTAAAGTAAATAATATTCTCGAGAAACGTGGTAGCAACCGAATTTTCGTATTACAAACGTAGCCTGCTGATATGAAAAATAAACAACAAACCTGTCAGTTTATTGCTATAAACAGTATATATTTGCAGCAGCAGGTTTACCAACTGTATGTTAAATATCACTTAAAATACTAATTACATCGGTCCTCGTTCATGGGATAAGGATCATGTGCCTACATACCGACGAAGATTGGATTGGATTGGGTGTTCCCCGCCTATGTAATGATTCACATCCGGGGCGACTACATACAAAACACGTGGAGAGAACAAAGGCCAACCCGATCATTAGTTAACATTGATTCCAATTTTCATGTTTGCACTTTACCGAGAAATTGTCACTGGCTGATAAGAAGGCAATATTTATTTACATTATTTATGAACCGCATGGGCCTGACTGGCTGCTGCTGGCGATCTTTAAGCTGCCGACAACTACGGCCGAGGCGCTCCACATTCAATATGCCTTAATACCGCGCCTGACTGACTGAGTGAGCTCGGCTCTGCTGAGCAAATAGCATGCAGTTTTTCATGACGTTGTTCCCTACTTGCTTGCGATCGCGCGGGATGTTCGATCGTTTTTTTCGGTGTGCTCCCCTACCTAGGCCCAGAAGCTCACGTTGTTGTTGTTGATGGTGATAGTAGTGCTGAGCAAGTGTACGCCGTGATTTAATATGCTGAAAGATGTACAAGTGCCAAAACGAAATGTTTGTTTTGCTGCTGGTGCAGTCTCTGTACACATTTATGCAGGTATTCATGCATTTATTTCTTTATTTGTCCGGCCGGCCTTTAGTATTTTCCTTTGGCTTCTGGTTCCGGGCCATCATTCTGGGCCTCTCGCGTTCTTCGATCGAGCACATCGCGGAACAATATTTGCTATAAAAATTCATGTGTGCGCTTACGCGATAATCTTATCTTTTTTTGAATGTCAATACAAAATGACAAATAATTTAAGACATTTATATTTATAAAATGCAAATTATTTACCAAGTATGCAGAAATATGGTTAAATCACCGCTTTGTTGATGGCTTGTTTGTTATTGACTGCGATTTATTGTCATGCATTCATTGATATGCTGGAGCGCAGTGGGCCATGCCGTAGTTTTTTTTTTTTGCTGCGACTTACTCCTGGTGTTGTTGTTCATCGTTAGCCGGATACTTCCACGTCTCGAGACAATGCAAACGCCGTACCTAGCTTAGTACCGATCTGCAGTGGGAATATGGAGCGCGTTTATGCACCTCAAATTCGATCTTCTCATTGATAAGATCGACACATAGGAAAGTTTTCCAAATTATAATGAATTGCGAGGAGTATAATATGTTTTTAAAGGAAAGAGGCTAGACGATGAACAAAAAAAATGATCGGCATGCGACAGACCAAATTTCCACCGTTGTTGTTATAATAGCCGGTGCATCATTGAGCGACATCTAAGTAGATTATAAATCTGGCATCTGCTGCGCCGCTTGGTTCTGATTATTCCGCCAGAAAGCCAGCATTGGTCGCCGTCGTCCACATATCGAACTGCTGAGCCCCAAAGAGTTGAAACACGATGGGCATCGGTGAGTTCGGGCACGCTTCTCTACACATGTAGGTACCAACTGATCTTGCCTCGGGTTCAACTCGAACGGATTCTCAGCCTTTTTCTCCAGGAGATAAAGCCGTTGTTGTGGCACACAGAGAGGACGGACGGACGAATGAACGAAAAAAAACTCAAGCCTTCAAGTCCCCCAGTCATGTCAAGTCAACAATAACAGCAAGAACAACAACAGGGCAGGGTGGATGGATCCGCGTGTATCGGTTTAGATCAAAGATGGATTCTCGAAATAAATTTTCGAATACTAAACCACAGGAGACCGGGCCCTAAGTTCTATCTCACGACCCCTTCACAGCGCACAGGCCGCAGCAGCATCATCATCATCATCTTTTCGGCTTCAATGAAAATGTTTATGTATTTAAGTCGAGCATATAAAAACCCACGGCGGCGCGGTGCGGGAGAAAAAGTCAAATATGGGAATATATGCCTCCTCAACTGTTTCAAATTGCTTTCTCTTGATAAATTCAGCTGAGGAATGTTTTTAACGTAGCATGGCCGATGACCGAAGACGAGAACTTAAACCTGATTGAGAGTTCGAAAAATTTAGTCAGCAAGTTGACGTGGATTTTTTTAGCATTAAAAAACGAATTCAACGAAAGCAAACAATTATCATTTTAATTGAAAATAAATCAAAAACACCGCCAACAGGATTCAATAATACTGTCACGTGATGGCCAACTTTATTCAGCCTTTGCAGGATCAACTATGTCCCCGGGTTGAGAAAATGTGATTTGAACTGCCATAAAAAGTAGGGCTACCATATCGTGCAAGCCAAAAGAGTTCTTAGAGATTTTTTTTTTCTAAAGAATAAATAGAAACGTTATATAATCAAAAACCAAGATATTCAAAGTCATTCAAATATTGTCAATTTGTTGAAAGTCACTGAAGAAGTTGGGTTGAGTATGATAAGGTACTGCATTTCAAGAAGAGTTTTTTTTTAGATTTGTAAATTTGTGTGCGAAATATTTAAGCAAGTTGCTTTTATTTATATTGATGACATACTCAAGGGCGATTATCACGCATCACACACACAAAATATTTTTGTTGTAAGTTGTATTTCTTGTTAAATTCTTGTATTAGACGTAAAACACAAAAATCATAAATGAGTACATTTCGTAAAATTTTACAAAAAGTCAATTACCCGTTCAAAACAGTGTACATGTACTCTGGAAAGAGTATGTATGGTTTTCCTAATATAAAGCCCTCTAACAGCAACATCTCAAATAGCTGCTCTTTACGCGATTATCGATTAGAAGAAAATTTCTCGGAAAAGATGTCTTTTCACTTGCATGGTGGGAAATTTGATCGCGAATTATAATTTGCACCACTGTAGTGTTGCCGTAAGACGAAAGTTCCACTACATAGCGCATTACGAATGAACAACAACAACAACAACAATATTTCGAAATGGATATCCGTATTTAGTAGATAAATGTTTACATAATCAAAAAGCGAATCGAAGTGATAAGCAGGTTCAGTGATACCGCACGATGTCTTTAAAATGAGATGTCTTTTAAAGTAAAACAGGTTTGTGTCGCGAAACTGGATCAAGATTTTCAGTTGGCACTTCCATAAGCGTACACAATTCTACGTCAAAAACTCGTGCACTTTTTGAAATCCAACGCCTCCTTCGGTTATATTTGTATATGAGTTTATAAGGATGTTGGGCCTATTTTGACCTTTTTAATTGAGACATTCATAAAGTTTTTCTTTTTATTGGCCTGCAATAGACTCCTGTGGTTAATGTTTATCTTTGGAGTCGGATTGATTTGTTCTGCATTTATGTAGGAGAAACATTGATTGGGTTTGACAACCGAAATACTTTCTAATTTTACTCGTCCAAATCAAAATCCAGTATAAGTATGTTTGTACACAATCACATTCTAAAGGTGAAGAACGACAAATGGGTGCGGACGGTTTCGAAATCCTTAAAACTAGTGTTGAAAATGTGCAATAGATGTTTCCATAAACTGGGTCATCGAGCGGATTCCATCAATTTGCCATTTCCAGACTCCCCTGCAACTCTTAGCCAAATGCCAAAACAAAACCAAAAAAACCCCATTTGAAATGATCGAAGGTGTAAATAATTATTTAGTCTGGCACATTTCCTGGAATAAATAAAACATTCATCATGACTTTCGTTATTCCTCAGCAGCGATGCACGCAAAAGAAGGGCCTCAGTGTAATGTAGGTAATCTAGACTGTGGATGGCGAGGCTGCGCTGCTGCTTGTTGTTCAGTTTATGGTGTAACCAAATTTAGTGTGTGCTGCTGCGCACTTTGGGAGATTTCGAGTTGTAAACATTAGTTAGCAAGCTAGCTAGCTGGTAGATATTATACAAATATTCATGCCGCAAGCGATAAGCTCTTGGCGCCACCAAGCTTAGTAGTTCACGTTGATCTTAAGCCAGTTGGTCGTTCCAGCTTCGGGATGAGTTACTCCAAAAGTGACAGATGACGATTACTTTCCTTATTTCCTTCAAAGGTTTTTTTTTTAAATATTTGAAAATGATGGAGACGTTTAAAAATTAAAATGCGAAATTCTTGTTTCGATTAATATTTCTCTATATAGTTAATTTTATAGAGGTTCAACATAGAGTTTGTGAACATTTTATGCTTGTAAATCTTGATCTTAGTTGACATTTATATTTTTTCTTCTAACTTCATTAGCCACTTTTTATGGATGCTGATAAAACTGAAGAATATTTCATAAATCTGAAGGATTAACTAGCTTTTGCTATGACTGTATGATTATTGGCCTATATGAATTAATTCAAGATTTTAATGATCGTAAACCTTGAAATAAAAGTTTAGGTTTTTGTGTATTTATTCTTTTACACTGTTTTCTTTATTCGGCAATTTCCCGGCATTCTTCTATGGAACACTTCTATCGAACACCTCAGATAAGATTCTGCGCACATTATCAGAACTCTTATTCAGATTTGAGCTTAGAATTCAAATCTTTAAAGCATAGAGAACCAAGGAGATTTAAAATTGATTTTTTCAACGAATTCAAACTTGATCTGAATCCATATGCTTGGATACGCAATTCAATACTTGGGGAAAGTTAGTTTCGGTTCAGCTGCATGGAAATTGTTGTAGAAGGTCAGATTCCATCCGAATTTATTTGCCCTCCTTTTGGAAAAAAAACTTTTAAAAGAAATAACTCAAAATTGAATTAAAATAATTTACTTTAATTAATTGTTCGAAAAAATTAATTTTCGCAAATCTTAAAAAGTAGATATCTGAAATTAGTTTCAAACGCAGTTAAATTTCTTCCCAAAAATAAACAAATATCTAGTTTTGACATTATCGCAAACGTATATCGCTGAAAAGATCAGGTAAATCCCATTCGAAAAAAGATAATATTTTTTCATCTTCACAATCAGTAAAAATGGCATATATTAACTTTTCTAAAGTACGAAGGACGACGACAAATGTAAACAAATCGAGTGATTAAGTAGCTGTATGAAGCATTACTTTCGAAGACTTAGGTACATTTTGATTTCCCACACATATCAGTAAGATTGTATTTTGTATTTGAGATATTAAAATAGGCGTCAAGCTTTATACACGATTTTCTCGAAACAGCGATGTTGCCCTTTACTAAAATCGATATTGTTTATGCTTTTAAAAATTGTTGTAAATGTTTGCTTAACACTAAACATACCGACACTTTTTATATAAATACCTATTTATACTGCCGGGAGTCAAATGATCTCTAACACTTTTTCTGCTAAAACTCTCTTGTTTATCAGCTTATATTAGCAGACTATATTCAACTACAATCACTGTAAGTCAGATAATCAGTGCTCGAATAAAAAATCGTTTAGTTTCTGAGAAAGGTGAAGTAAAAAACTATATGCTGCACATCTGAAAATATTTTTTTTATTTTCTTAAGGTCATGGCCACAAAAAGTGTAAAAAAGTGATGTAAAAACCGTACTTTTTTAATGAATCAACCGCCAAAGCTGTTACAGTCAAAGTAGAAAATTTTGGGAAAATGAATTAGAAAGTTGACGTAATTTGTGACATTTTGCATCTTTGGATTTATAAAACACGAAACACAGAAGGTATTTGACAGGTATTCAAATGTAGCTATTTATAGAATTTTATATCAACATGCATTTCCTGAGACTATTCTAACATCTAAATTCGGATTTGCACTGGATTTTGAGAAGCATGTTCTATCTGATAACCGCCACCTAAAAATTGATTAAGTAGGGTAAATATTCTAGTCAAAATTGTTTTGAAAAGTCTGTCAATTGAAGAGCTGTGTAAGGATGAGCTGGTAAAAAAACAGGTGAACATTAAAAGATGACTTGATTCAATATATATAGTAGGATATAGTAGGATGCAAAAAAAAAACTTTTTGCTCCCATATGTTTTGTCGATGCCTTTTGGGTCACCAAGCCTCAGCTTAAAATTTGAGATGATTTGTTTGATTCCCGAATTTAGCGCAACGCGTTTCAATTTGTATGGAAATTTGTATGGAGGAAGAAATTTTAACACATTAAATCATCCAGAAAATTCTTTGATTTTAGGTTTGGATCATTCTTATGCTTCCTTTTTTGCTAAGCATTTCATGAAAAATGTTATAACTATTTTAAAATAAAAAATCTAAATCTATTGAAAAGTATTTATTGAAATGTTTTTGCGAAGGTTATATAAATCAATAAATTCCCTGGCTATGCAAAGCAGCTTTTCTTTTTGAAATTTTTATTCTAATTCTCCCAGCTTCCAAATAAGCAGCCAAAAAAGCAAAAATAAAAAATAAAAATGAAAAAAATGTATAGCATTGAATATATTTTCTGGGGTACAAGTTAGGTTTATGCTTCGTTTCCAGGAATTTTACTGCAAGAATCAAGGAATATTTTTCATCCAAAATTATATTCTTTGGAACTTTCAGTACATCTCTGACGGTTTTTAATGAAACATTATTTTTTCCCATACAAAATTAATTCAGGACTGGATGGATCGCTTCCAAAATTTTTTTTTTTTGCTTTTTCTGGCAGCAACAACAACCAATAAAGTTATGGGAGGCAAGGTATATTTAAATAAGGTAGTGTCGAGGGCCACATTGGATTTTTTTGTGACGTCACAAAAACGAATGTATCGAAAATTTATTTGAGAACGGCAGGAATTTCAAAGAAAAACACGTTTTAGAACAAAAATGAATTCCAACTTCATTTTGATTGTGTTGTAAGACCTCTATTTCACTATGTTACGAATTTTTTTTGGTCCTTTGAAGATTGCCTTATGTTTTTTCTCATATTAATAATGAATGCAATGTCATCTTGAAGCTAAATCGTGCAAAAATGATGGAAAAATCAGCTTTGAAAAAGTTCTGGCTGGTAGTTATTGAGTATTCAACTAATTGTCATGATTTTTATCCAACCGGTTTACCATATTCAATTCTTATGTAGAACAATTAACATCAATTGATGATTGTTAACTCGATTTACTAAAATGCCAATGAATAATAAATTTGAATAAAAGTTTGTTTTTTGATAACTTTATTGTAATAAGGATCTTAAACTGCACTGGCTTGGAAGACTTTGAACTAATTTTAAAGTTTTGCAAATTTGAGTAGGAAAAATCCACTAGTTTTTTGAACTGCGATGGTCCATTTTATATAAAAATTACTCGAAAATTCAACTTTTTTCGTACCAATCTTGAAGAACGAGAATCCTTCTAGAATAACATGTTTTAAAAGTGGAATATTTCAAGCAAATTCTCCGAGTTATCAAAAAAAAAAAAAAAGACAAATTTCCTAGATAATCAACTGATTTTTCGTGATTGTGACGTCGCAGTATGTACTAATACTAGAGCAGGGCTGCCTTGACACTACCTTCCTAAAATATTCCTTGTATGGGAGGTGTAAAAATTTAAGAATTCTACATTTGAATACAAAGTTTGCACCAGTCTAGTAGGCCTACATGAAATAGACAAATAAGTTCAAAAATACACGTGAGTATTCTAACAAGCAGTTATTGACAATAAGGAAAATTATACTGATTTTTGTGGATTTAAATCGGGAAAACCGGGAAAAACTTTTTACACAACGCGTGATTGTTAGCAACCATATTTATCTTGTATAAGCTTCGAAAAGACGAAGGCTGGAAAACATTTCTTTTTGCATCAACAACACATGTATGATGCTCTCTTCTTTAATCTGTGTTTTTTTTTTTCGTTGGGCAAAACACACCTATGATTCCGATTATGAAAACTGTACCGAGATAAGGCTTATCCTGTGGCATCCTATATCTATTAAAAATGTATCACCACAAACGAGTATAATGGAAAATGTTCGGCATACCGAAACCGAAACCGAACATACATAGGTACCTAGCGACGGAAACATCGAATTTCGCCTTGTTAAACATAATGTAACGATTTCCCGAAATTTGAATAACAAGACATAAAAACGTAATCCTTATCATGTTTTGCATACAGATTTATAAATTATTCACATGCGAGATGCTGTGTGCCCGTGTAAGGTTGTTAGCAAACAGCGGAAGACGACTAAGAAAGGAAGTTGTATGTCTCATTTTTCGATACGGGACTGACTGCTGCGCGTTCCGGCGGAAAGAAAGGAAAAAGAAAGTTTTCTAGTGATACATACAACATTCAATTCCAAGATGAAAAAGTACACCCAAAGGTGGCATTTGACGAGCCCCTGAATATTTGAATCTTGCCGTTTTCTTCCTCTTTATCGGCGCGTCGAAGGTCTATTTTCCAAGGAACAGTTCCTTCACAACTGACCTGCTCCCTCTGCACCATTTTTCGCCCGGATGAACCGGGAAGTCGTTAACCCTTAATCGAAAGGATGAAATCACGAACAGAATCACCAACCCACACCCACCCACAACACCGCACATTGCCACTTCAACTATGCGGTTCAATTTTGGGTTTCCCTTCGATTATACTTTACCCTATTTGCTTTTTGCATAACATAAGTGTGCTTCAAGGAACCATAAAAATGTAGACATTGTGGAATAAAAGAGGCGAAAAAAAAATACAATCACTGCTCCCGAAGAAATCCTCTTGGGGGTGTGTTGTTTGGTAGATTCGCAAAGGTGGAAACGAAATTGTTTTATAGCACACGTAAAATTGAGATTCCTTCGAATATTATGTCTAAATTCTAGGCTGTTTCATCGCTCAGCGTTTAGTTTCAGTGCTACCTTCTAAGAATGAACAAAATAAAAAAAAGAACGCTTCTACTTCGTCGTCTTGCTCCAGTTTTATCTTATCTGTAACAACAGTAACATGCCCAAATTCCATATTTGATTTTATGACAGCGAAATATGCTCGAGACTCCAATGAGTAGAAAAGTAAACACAACCTAATATATAATCACCAAATATCCAAAATCAAATAAAATCGGGCTGTGAGACAGGGGCGCTAAAAGTGTGCAGCAGCAGCACCTTTCCGGAGCAGGCACTCAACTACCGAGCGACTGAACTAGCCAGAACCAACCCAAAGCCATTCATTTGGTGGCCTACCGATATTTTAGCTCAGAAAGAGAGTCAACACAGGCCCCAACAGCAGCACAGTTTTACGCAGTAGCATTTTATCTTTCAAACTTTTATGACAGTGTGATTTAAATGACTGTTTAAACATGGTGCAACTGTGCCGCATTTTCGGCGTGTCTCCGCCATCACCCCCTCGTCATGGGGACGACGTGCATAGAGGGAGCGAGAACGGATATTTGAACAATGATAATTGCGCCGAATGTAATCAATTGAACTCAATGGATGGACAACGCTTAGCGATCTATTCCTCTGCCTGATCGGGTGCCACTGGGTCTAACGGTGTTGTTTTTATGATGGTTCGATTGGGGTTTTTTATACATACCGTATGACCCATTAAAAAACGCGTAAAACTGTCATCAAGGTTTAAAAATACTTTTCTAGAGACTAACATGATTTAATTTTTTTTTTTTTTTAAGATATTAAGAAACAATAACTCGATATTTCCACTTTCGTTCTCGAAATCCTTCCCCAGGCGAGATTTAAATCGGGAGCATACCTTCGCAATATAAGCCTATGACATTGCAGCTCACGACATAGAGATGAAAGCCTTCAGAGAATCGACACTTGGGTTATAGGATTCACAGACCTTTGCTTCAACATACGCCCATATCCAAATGTCGAGGGTGTTCAAATTCGTACTGCAAGAAGGCCAAAGATCCTTCGATCAAAACATATTCTACTCCAGTCAGGTTTGGATCGGTTTCGAGGTATATCATTTGCTCCAACTTGTTGGATAACAACATTCTTGGATCACCGAAGTTCGCCCGAATCCATGGAAGCACCTGATTCTTCAAAATATCCATGTAGACTTCAGTATCAACTTTTACTCCAGCTTTTATGAAAACAGGATACATCTTCAATCCATTCGAAGCAACCGCTCCGAATACCATGACTCCGGCGGGATGCTTGGTAGTAAACTTGAATTTTACATTACCTGGAACATCCTTAGCCTTCAGGGTTGAATAATACACCGGACACCGGATCAATCGAACAAAGATTCTTGTCTGAGCAACAGAACAAAGATTCTTCTCCACTTGGGCAGAAATCGCTTCAAACGCTCAAGTCCCAGTGCTTCGTTTTGTTATCAAATGGCGCTTAGCTCATGTCTTTGATGATGCATTTAAGTCATTTTTGACCAATCGTTGCATGGGAGAATTCGAGATTTTCGCTTCCTTAGCCAACCTCTGGATTGATCTTACTGGATTCCGCTTCACTTGCGTCTTGACCGATTTTACCGTTTTCAAAGTGTGTGCAGACCGTGGCCTTCCTCACCTAGCTTCCGTGGACTTGGCCTTTCAAAGAGACAACGTATCACGTGGTAAAAAGTCGCTAGATGTAATTTTCTTGGAAGATTTTTAGGCGAGGAGCAAATTGGTTTGTTTTCATTTTGTCGATATAACTTATAGCGTGAAGGTTAAAGCTAAAACGCCCACAAAACAAAATACTCAAAAATCGTCAAAAACTAGCCAAAACAGACTCCCTAAGATTTTCGCATTTTTTATGGGTCATACTGTATGCTTTTCGGGTTCCGGGTATAAGTTCTTTGAATTCATCGCTTTAGATTTTTTTTTTGTGTTGAAATAATAGTATGATTTTGACATAGTTAAGTGAAAATATCTAGGTGAGAGTGGAGTACCGATGGCCACTATTTTTCTTTACTCTATAACTTTTTCATAATGTGAAATAAAATGGGAAAGATAAATGATATGATTTTGTTCATTTCTAATAGATCAAATTCAATTTTTTTGTTGAATGAATTTGTTCTGATTGTTTAAAAATAAGTATTTTTTCGGGTTTTCAAAAATTGTGGAGAATCCAATTGTGGGGAATCGTGGGTCACCAAACCCAAAATGAGAAAATGAAAAATAGAGTTGTGTATGATCAAATTGTTTCAAAAACCGGCTCGCAAACGTTTTGACCAATTTCCTCATGCAGGTTTTATGTTCATCCCTTTCGCATTCAATGAAATTGATTGAATATTTTCATAAATCTTAATTAGGCCTAAAAAACAGATTGGAAAAATTGTATTTTAAGTTACGAATTTGTATAAAAACATAGGTGGCCCAAGATACCTCATATTATGTGGCCCACGATTTCCCTGAAGCAATGATTAGCATTTCGTTGCATTTTGAGTGAGAGATTCCCTTTTCTTAATTCTAAGCGTACATCTTTCGAGGATATGATGGCTAGCATTTTACAATGCTAAAACCACCAACCCACAGAAAAGTGTACTATGTGTGCCGTGACCGGGACTCGATCTCATACTCGCAGGCTTAGAAGACTGGAAGGCTATCCTCTATGCCACGGGCTGCGGCTAAATGTATCTATCAAAAAACGGCAAACAAAATTTTTCCTAGACACCAAAAAGTAGGAAATTTCAGAATGTTAGATGTGACAATTATACTTCAACGGCAGTATAGCTATTTCATCAAATGCCATTTTCATGTGATAGAGCTAAATAAAACTAAGATCATATATGTATATAAGCCTATTTTTATTCTGAACTTTAGGATCCGGGATGCAATTTCCGGGTATATTATTATATATCAATAAAACTATATCCCTTCAACAATTTCAATCTGTAACTAGACTGTGATGAATAAAATTAAGAAATTTAAATCTACAAAGCTCTGATGCTGGATGTTCGATGTGATGTTGGAGAATGCCAGGATTTGAAATCTGACAAAAGTTTTGCCATGAAATTTTCACCATTTTATTTAAGAATTGATAACAGAGTCAGAGCGCTCAATTTCAATTATTGCTTTTATTCCGTTGAATTTCATATAAATACAAATTTTTCGCTTGCTTTTATTCGAATAGAAAAAAAAAATAATAACACAGTTGCTAGCAAACCGGGAAGTTGGGAAAAACTGTAAAAATCATTTGACATGACCGGAATATTACGGTTCTTTTCAACTCTCTTTGAAATTTCCAAAATATTTCGAAACGGATTTTGAAAGTAATAGGTACCTAAAAGGTAAAAGGTTGTTAAAATAACAAAATAATCTTGTTACATTTTTCGATAAATTTTACTCAAACGAATTCAGTCTTGCCTCTTTTAAAATTATACTAAAATTATACATACATATTTATGTTCTTGAACATTCAACTTTAATAACTTATGCATCACCATCGATTTCTCTAGACAAAGAGAGACAAAAAAATAAAGATTACGTTGAGGATATAGCTTTTCTGAGATAAGTTAACTTTGTTAAGTTTGGTGTTTTTTATAAAATAGCGCATTGAAAAAATTAAAGTTTTCAAATCTTAAAGCATAGTTCATCTTTAAATCTGGACGCATTAAAACGGGTGTATCTCGGAGCTTTGTTAACGAAAGAAATATGTTATGTATTCAAGATGTAGGACTTTTATTGCACTTTAAAAGAAAAATTTAAAAAAAAAAAATATCCCGATGTGGTTTTGATGAAATCTCAAACATTTCGGCGAATACTACTCATCATAGTTTGGACACCCTGTTCGCTGACCTCAGCGGCCAGTTTGTTCCACCATCTCTTCATCTCTGTTGTATCCCGAGTCGTCCTACCATTCTTCTTCATCTTCTTCATCTTCTTCATCTTCTTCATCTTCTTCATCTTCTTCATCTTCTTCATCTTCTTCATCTTCTTCATCTTCTTCATCTTCTTCATCTTCTTCATCTTCTTCATCTTCTTCATCTTCTTCATCTTCTTCATCTTCTTCATCTTCTTCATCTTCTTCATCTTCTTCATCTTCTTCATCTTCTTCATCTTCTTCATCTTCTTCATCTTCTTCATCTTCTTCATCTTCTTCATCTTCTTCATCTTCTTCATCTTCTTCATCTTCTTCATCTTCTTCATCTTCTTCATCTTCTTCATCTTCTTCATCTTCTTCATCTTCTTCATCTTCTTCATCTTCTTCATCTGCTTGACAATTGTCCAATAATTGTCGATAGGACGGAATTGAGGGCAGTTGGGTGGGTTGATGTCCTCTTCGACAAAAATCCATCCCGTTGTCTCGTAGTGGCAGCTTGCCAAAACTGGTCAAAACTTTACTTAAAAATGTTTTCTCAGGCACTCCTTCTTATATATTTTGGAGTCCATGGTCTTGTTTGTCACAAAAACCGGGGTATTTCGTCCGCAACTGCAAATACCTTGCCAGATCAAACACTTTCCAAGCTTATCGGAAAAAACGAATTTGAATTATTTTTATTTGCCATATTTTTAAAATAAGCCTTGTGATTAGATTTTTTTCATCTGTTTCTAGATTAAACTTTTCAAGTTAATTTCTAATTCCAATATTTATATTTCAAATTCTGCATCTAAACATGAAATCATGGATGAATTGAACATATGAGATTGAAATATTTGGTTTCATAAAGCAATAAAATAATCAATATTCAGATCTTAAATTTGTAGATATTCTCCACCAACATCTGAGTTTTCTAATTCAGGAAGAACCATGGAATAGACATTTGAAAGTTCATATTGATTCAATACCCAATCATTTTTATTTAAGTTCTGAATGTGTTTAAGGTATTTTAATTGTTTGAAACCTTTTGGTTATAATTCATCGTTGGTTTCAAAATTATCTCTCGATTCAGTTGTGTAGTTTCAAATCAGCATAAGCTAGAAACATTGTAATCGAGAATGCAGAAGCAGACTTAAAAGTCAAACAAAACTCGGGAATGGAATCCAAATTGAGTTTTGAAAACTTTGATTCTAAATCCATGCCAAAGATTTGGGTGATGATATCAATTTAAGAATTCATGGATTAGGTAAAAAAAATTCTGCAATCTAAATTCAGATAGAAATAAGAAGAAAATAACAATCAGATTCAGAATTCATATTTATTCGAACTTTGATTTAGTATTCAGAAGTCCGGTTCAAGTTCAGATTCAGGATAGAAAAAAAAAATTAGAACTCAAATTCAAGTACAGAAAAATAGGCAGTTCTCGTGAAATTGTCTTCAAAGTTTATATTTTCAAGGCGAGAAACACAAAAATTTTGTAATGAAATATAAAGCTCAAATCTGAGTATGTTTCCAGAACCAGATTTATCTAAACCAAAACTTTATCGAAGTTATCTCATTTTCCTTAAATGAATGTCGAATGTTTTAAAAAGCACTTCTTGGAGTTTCATGAGTGTGGCCAAATTCCTAAAATCGACGACACACAATGGTTGTGTGTTGTGTTCCAAAAACGTGAGTTTGAAAAGAAATACCGGGTGAATTGTGGGTGTGATAGGATAGGTGATTGATTCTCGCCGAGGAAAAAGTTCCCATGTACCTACACAGTTACCCTGGGATTGGTGCCGCATCGAAATATGCCCAGCGTTTAATGATTGTAATTTGATGGACGTTAATTCGAAGATGTAATTTCTATTGACGTTAAGTGCCGCCGCGCTAAAAGGGAAGGAGAACTATAGGATGTTTTTTTTCGACTTTAAATTATACCCTTCTTAGCTTTAGTTTGGAAGCGAAATTCTATTGGGCGCATTTTTACTTCAGTCCTTTTCCCAGCCAGTCAGCCAGCTA
Organism: Uranotaenia lowii; assembly: GCF_029784155.1. Lineage (NCBI taxonomy): Eukaryota > Metazoa > Arthropoda > Insecta > Diptera > Culicidae > Uranotaenia > Uranotaenia lowii. The sequence continues at coordinate 114,029,842 of NC_073691.1, read as the reverse complement.
TTAGCAACATCCCCCCTGGTTCCTGGTGTATTTTTATTTCATCAAATTGCAGTCATAGTCGTGAGTAAAAAGGAGGTGGTGCCAAGATCTACGATGGTTGGTGCTGATGATGATGATGAGGACGCTCTCCGGTTGACGGACGTTCTCGGTGACGACGCTGACTGCAAAGATACTCCCCGTAAATTGGACCCGGTGGATTTCGGAGGCGGTGAATGTAGAATGTGAAGTGTGCTGGACACGGACTAGAACATACCAACATATTCGACAAACAATGGTAAAGACGAAAAAGCACTGGAAAACCATCATCATCAAAACGTGATATTGGTGAACAATCCTAATGGAACAGAGAGTCGACCGATAAATTTAGCTCGAGGGGCCTGTGGCTGGGTAGAAAATCTCAGCTCGACTCAATTTGTAATGTATATGTTACCAACAAACTGACTAATGATTATTAAGATAGAATATGGAGCACACCGGCCGGCGTTTGTTTTTGCATTGCCCAAGGCGCTCAAAACGACATGTTAAATAACGTATGCGATGCGTTTAAAGTGTAAGCACCTACAATATTACATCTATCGCAATTGGCATTGTTGTTTGTTCCGAAAGATAGGTTAGTTTCTCGGCGAGGTGCGTGTCAGGGCGTTGCAAATATCTATCTATCTCTCTGTGTGTGCTATGCTGACTGCAATCACCCGCCCACGACATCGTTTACCGGTGAGCCCTCTGCTGCCTAGCCCAGGTCAGACTGTGAGTTAACTTCGCTTAGTTTAGAGAGCTAGCATTCGATATCTTCGACTTTTGCTGGATGTTGTCGTGGCGTATAAGAAGGTGTACAGAGGAGGTAATGTCTGCATGCTGTGAGCAGTCAAGTAGGTTCTCTGATTAGGTACCACCCACTTCCTACTGTAGTTGGCACCCGAAGCACTCACAGTTTGGAAATTCTTGTGAAATGCGTGTTGCGAAAAAAAAATTACAAATTAGGAGATTTTAAGCCAAAAAAAAATCTTAGTAATTGTATGTAAAACAAGCAATTTCGTAAAACTGTTTGCTTTCATGCTTTTATGAAAATCATTGCTTTTTCAATGATTTTCATAAAATTTGGATGCCGAAATTTGCTTTGATATATGAAACACTCAATTGTAAAATTTCACAAACATACGATGCTTTTTTGCGAAAATGTCGCTTAAACAGTGAACAAGTGACCAACGATTCTTTTTTTCGGATCTACCGTATAGGTGAATCAATGTTTAAGCTAGCAGATATCGTTACAACAACAAATTCATCTATCGAAAGTTCTAGAATCTCTATACATGGCCTTATGAACGGGTATTAACCAGGGTTAACTAGTTCCAAATTGAATTATCAAAATAAAAAAATTGATTTCCGTGTTCAGATCTCGGGAGAAAAAGAATGAAATTAAAATAATAACTATTGATTTTTTCATTAAAAACTCCATGGAATATTCGACCGAATATTCGTTTGGTCGAATAGTTAAAAAGGTCAGTATTCGGTATTCGGCCGTTCGCCTAATACCACTATTCGGTACATCTCTTATTCTTACTAGGTATAAGTTTCATAATTTTGAAAATTCAGAATCAGATTCATGATTTGGAATTGATGTTTTAGATTCAAATTAATGAGTCAGATCCAGAATAAATATTTAAAAAAACAGATTGAAACCAAAAAATTCAGAAATTGAATGGATATTCCACGATTGAGGGTACTGAGAGAAATTTCTTGTATGGTTCATATGTATGTATTAAGAGTTTTGATATGAAATTCAGATTCAAAAATCGTGTTCAAACTCGGAATTAAAATTTTGAACTTGGGTTCAGCTCGTAGCTGAAGTTTTACATCAGGATAAAAATATTATGGTGATGATTTCGTTAAAAAAAATTAAAATTGCAGGACTATCAAGTTTCGGACAATAATGATAGAAAAATCTTGTAAGAAAATCATTCATTTACTTGTTCCAATGCTTTTCGCTTGAACAAATATAACTTGCATGTCTTTTCTGATAAAATCAAATTTTCATGTTTTCAAACCAAAATTTTGAGCTTTTTTTTTAAGAAAGCGATTTGGCGGAGGCATGTTAATTCAGGGGGGTGAATAGGTCTTTTAATGATGTGTTGAGGATACCCAGGCTGTATAAATACTTATTATAATCTAAAGGGTAGTAGCCACAAATCAGTACCAAGATATATCCTGACAATTTTCATGAAAATTTAAACAATGTAACAGTAAATAGCAATGTTCGGTTTTTTTTGTTCATATGTTAACTATTTTACAAAACTATCAGTGAAAACTGTTAAACTCTTGATTATTCAAAATCGATGTTTTTAAAGGTGGACAAGTGGGCCTTGTACATATAGTTATTTAAATTGAAAAATGCTGATATTAGATAACATGCGGCTCGGAGAGGCCAGTTTGACATGACTGCTCTTGACTACGTTGTTGATACCGTAGATTTACAAAACATTCCTCGGCAACGCAGTTTCTAATCGGTTTCATCCGTTGCATCACATTCTTTGGCACTTGTTATCCAAATGAGTGTGAACTATTTTTTAAACCTAAACAGGTTTTATTTTCGTATTTCGACACGTATTTAAAAGTAATTTTTAAGAAATATATCAGGTAAAGGGGCCTGTTGAATATTTAAAAAAATATTACAAACAACGAAACGCCCTCTCAGAGTCGTTTTGAGCCATTGTGGTACAAAGAAGGTGATGAACAAACACGCACACTATTACAGAACTCGTTATTCAAAAAGTAAAAAGGTAAACAAAGCCTACGTCACTTGCCAGGATGTTTATGTTTCCTAGGCGAGAATCGTAAACACCAATTGGCAATAATTTTTTCTCTAGTTTTCACTGGTACAGCAATGATGGTTGTTTGTTTGAAAATGCAACTGACGTCACGAATTGTCTTGGTTACAATGTTTACAAAAAAACTTTTACTAACACTTACACAGGATTTCCATCGTCAGATATGTATACAGGTTGGTTTTGAGCTGCAAATAGCCTTATTTTATCTTGTTTATCAAAAGCTTGAGTAGGCGTTGATTTTGTGAGGACGTCAAAACTTTTCGCTCTGTGGAGAATTGTTCTAGTTAAGGTAGCAAAAAGTGAAAAATGTGCTATTGAAATCAATTCCATGTTGATGAGTACAGTAGATGGAAAACAATTCCAGTTGCCAAAGTTGAATGAAAATTGACTACAGTGCATGAATCTTAAGATGAGTCCCGTTGCTGACTACTTATTTGGTGAGATGAAACCTTTTCGCAATTTCAACTTTTAATATTCAATGAAGGCGGGTAAGACTTTCTACCAAATTTTTCTCAAATTTCATAAACAAACAAAATCGAAACAACATTTGATTATGATAAATGTCTTAATAACCCATGTGAAGCGTTTGGCAGGAAACTCCACGCACGCTTTGTTCCTCCCCTTGTTCCAGTATATTATGCGGTTTTTAGCACATGGTTTGGCTTGCCGTTTTAATATTTGCAATGAATTGTAATGTGTAACAGATTAAGTTGAACAAAAAAATTAAAGATGTAAGTCTTTCATTTTTCAGGATGCATACAACGTTTGGCTGTGTTTGGTAAAAGAAAAAAAAAATATTTGGTTTGAGATTTGGCTATTAAAGTTGAAGTGGACTTTTAATTCGCAATCACAGTTTTAGGTGTAAATAGATACAGGGCGAGATATTATGCTGCCCGATGTCCGATGTCCAAGGCGATACAACGTCTAATGATTCTGATGATAGCTGCTCGCTCTCTTGTAGGTTGTTATGTTATGTGGGGTTCGGCCTCTTTGCGTGTTCAGTTGACAGTCAACATATTCCTGGATCACGAATTTGTTGTTCCGCAGCAGAATGTTTCTTACGTGCGTACGTCTTGCGGCAGCTGAATGTTGATTGTGCTTGTTGTGTAGATATTAATGTCCATATTGAATGATAAATACACAATTACTTGAAACAAATACATTTATTAGATTCTTCAAGCAGACAGGCGACTATTTTAGATTGATCTCAGCCTGGAAGCTGGTGCCGGAAGATAAAAATATGTATTTCCGGAAGTTGTTTCCTAATGTTCGTTTGTATCAGTTGAAACATTTTCAACGCAATTTTCTACAATGTTTTATTGAAAACAAACACCAATAACGCCAAATATTCGGCTTTACCTGCAACTGAGCCGCTACAGCATGGCCCGTTTATCTATCGATGCCAATTCACATTATTGCATCATTATCACACGAGAAGAGAGCTATCTACATATTCAAATGCCACTGCACTGGTTGGCCTGCCTACAAAGAGCCTGTCAAACGTGAAATGCGCTCCATCCATGCACGTTAGTGTTTGATGGTATGAATTTTCCGTGCGTGCGTTCATCTATACAATTCGGTTTCGTGAGGTGATTTTCACATCTGGCTATTGCAAACTTTTGCATGCATGGCGTAAAATGAAAAATAAACAGCACCACCCCACGACCAACATTCAGAACCCCAAAACCCGCCCGAACGTCCTTAACAATAATAACAGAACGACGACGTGGAAAGGGGGGATGATACTCAAACCACAAAGCTACTCATATTCCCGTGATCATCATCCCCCCTTTCTCTGCTTTCGATCTGCTGCAATCGTTCAATCCTTAGCAGCGTTTCCGCCATTTTGTTGGGTGTACGGAAAAGCAACCCGGGAGGGCAGCTTTCCGAGGTTGGTTGATGAAATGTGCTGCATTTTCACCACCTCACCACACCACACCACAAAGTAGCGACGAGCGAGAGATATGTGCGCTCTGTATGATTGTTTGACTTTTTTCACTTGAATTTTCCCCGGATATGTATGCTGAATGATTGGTTGATGGTTTTCGGGGCATTTTTCTACAATGTTGCATATTTATTTATTTATTTGGAAATGCATAAAACAACACCAGTAATTACACACACATTCGGCATAATATCAATATAAGCTCGACTGCAGTGTGTGCAGGCTGGCTGGCGAGCTTTGCCTTTTTTATACGTTGATATGTTTTTCTTTTCTTTTTTTTTTTAATTTCACCAGTGTGTGTCATTGCATTTCTCGTGTTCGGTTTCATGTCCACACGCTGAAAAAAAATGTTTATCTATCATGTAGCGATAGAAACGGTAACTATTATAAATTTTTTGACAAGTCATTTATTTTCTGGTTTTTCGGTATTAATTTTTGATGCATGCATGTTTCCTCTGTGCTTCCATGCATATTTTATTTACTTTCAATGCTCACATTACTCGCTCGCGGTATTTGTCCACGTTCTGGTTTTGATTTGTATCGTGTGACACCGTTTGGTTTTGCGGGGCTTTCGTCGATTTGGTTTGGTTTGTGCAAAAAAAAAATCTTTTTTTGGAGTTTGTTTCTGTGCACTCGCTTCGTCGTATCATGAAACATTTTCCCAAATGAGCAAATATGAATCTTATTTCCTTTAAAACATTTTCTTAGGCAATTCAAAGAAAAAAAAGGATCTTTATTATACGAAATGCTTTCGAGTCCAGTAAGAAGTCAGGTTAGAAGAAAAGTTTTGAGTTTTTGACAAAAAAACACCGTTATGCAGAGACATGACACCAAAAAATTGTGACTGCATTTTGTGATACTATTTCTTAAAATTTCATGGAAAAGTTATATTAAACGTTAAAAATCCTTTTTAACAAAATATTTTACTTTGCTGTGTCATACAATTTTCTTAACTTTGAAATCTGATAGCTAAATTGATAATGGAAGCGTGCATAAAATCTATATACATATTTTTCTATATTAAAATGAAGGCGTTTTTTTTGTAACACCATCACGTATAAATGGACGGTCGCAATGAAGTGAAATTTGGACCACGATCAGTTTAACACAGCAGATACATAAAAAATGAATCTGATCTTGGGTTACCAAAAGAAGAGTGGCATCTAGATGGGCTTTGAGCGAATAAGAAGGTTTAAGAACATTCCTTCTTATAATTTCAGATATTTTAACATCCTACGAGTAGTGAAATTTAACTTACTTTGAAAGAAAAAAAAATGAGTATCAAAATATCTCATCTTGAAATAATTTTGATTTTTGTTCCTGATCGGGTTGGAATGAGAGCTTCGGAATTCCAATAAAATCTTTCGAAGTAGACAAATTTAGGTAGGAAAAATAACTGTTTGTATCAAAGGAGTTATAATTTTTTTTTTCTAAACCACAATAACATAGATTTGGAAATCAAAGCAACATCTGAAAAAGATATGCTTTTCTGATCGGGAAGCTAAATATACGTTGTCCAAAATAAGGCCGTGCTAACAGGGGGGTTTAGGGGTTTAACTCCCCCCCCCCCCCCCCCCCATATAGAGATTTTTTCTAAGTAAAATTTTCACCGTTAACAAGCAAGTCAGAAATTTGCTCGCCTCCGGCGAAATTTTGTCTTAAATCGCCTGAGGTTTGAGACATTTTATTTAACGACACTATATGATTTTCACGAATTGAAACTTTTTTCAATTGTAAATTTCGAGTTGCAATTCCATTAACATTCTGTATTGATACTCTAAAATTGACATACTAAAACCCTACCTCGTCTTTAGAATGGATTTTTATTAAGAACGTGAAAATGGTTTTTAACGAACCATTTTAACTTCAAAATTAATTAATCGAATAATAATTTTATACCATTCACAAACTAACAGGCGTTTTCCTCTCACGATGGACAACAGAATTTGCAGAAGCATCTAAAATCTAATATTCTCTTCCTTTCTAAAAATTTTAATTAAAAAAATCATTTATGCCATTAAAGCTGTTATGCTAATATGAAATATTCTTCAAGAAATCAATTTCAGTCTCAGTTTTATTATTGTTTTTTGTTCTTCTAAATGCAAAAGGGTCTGATAAATTATCAAGGTCACAAAATTTACATTTTTCCGAGGTGCAATGAATGAATTTAAAACGTATTATTGACTAATTTTAGTGCTCTGAATCTAAATATGCAATTATTCTATCAGCTTTTATTATTGAAATAACTTTTCAAAACAGGTTGAAATTATTTAACTACTTTCTGAGCTTTTTTTTAATAAACTTGAAAACAAAAACATTCCATTCTAAAATTAAAGTTTTGAATCAATTATCAACTTTCATCAAAACTTCAAGTAAATGTTGGTTTAATTGATTTCCCTGAAATCTCACATATTTTAAATCTCCATATAATCAAAACTAAATGTGAAAGTCCAAACTTACAAAGTATTCGAGTTCAAGACACTAAAATCTTCCAAATCAATCATTAAAACCATACCGACATGCTGTTCTCTTGAGTTTTTATAATGGTAAGACAATCTTTTTGAAAAAAAAACCCTTAAATGTTTAAAAACTTTTCTTTTTCATCTTAAAATTTTGCTTTTATTTTCAAATGAATTTACCGCACAGTTCTATATCCAATTTTAAGTAAATAAGCAAATTTGAAGTCAAGCTATTTAACTTTATAGAAATATTTATGTTTTTAATTTTGAATATTTTGTTTTCTAAAATCATAAACCTTCACATTTCAACAAATCAAAAATTCACATATGGATCGCGATAGATTTTTTTTTCAAATTCAAAACACTACAGCAGAATTTGGCATTCAACCCTTCAGTTGAAAATCAAGAAAAGAAATGTTAATTAAGCTAAATAATAAAAAATAATTATTATCATTTTTCTAACAATTTATCATGGTTAATTTTTTATCTGATCTGATCTTTTGAAGCAAATTTCTAGTTCAGAATAAGGAACATCATTTTGAAAAAATGCATCAATGACTTACCAAAAATATCATTGATTTCAATCATTCATGGTAATCTGTTTTGGAAATTTCGTTATCGATATCGTTATCAATAAAATTTATTATTTTCAGATTTTTTAAGATAATCATCAGTAAGAAAATGACGATGGAAATTCATTTCCTTATCAAGTGTGAATTTTTGGAATTGTAATTATTTTTAACCAAACTTGAATTTCGAAACCCCCCTCCCCCACCCCCCCATGGACGGGTCCTTCGCACGGGCCTGGTTAAAAAACCTTATCAACCTATTTTAAACCGAAGCAGTTTTTTCAAGTAGGGAAAAGTCGGGTAAGACGGACACCCTAAGGTAGAATCGCAATACTGCCGCTCTTAGCAAGTCCGTCCCATTTGCGTTTCCATCATTTTTCAGTTTATCGCTGGAAACACTTTAATTTTATATGTTGTTTCAAGAGAAAACTTTGTTGTCAGTACTTTGTTCTGAAGAACATTGAAAAAAACCTCAAGTAAATTTGTCCCATTGGAGAATAATCGCAAGTCGGTCCCATATGGCTTAAATCATCGCAAGTCGGTCCCACAGCCATAAGGGCCCAGCAAATGATTTTCGACAGAATCAAAACAAAAAATAATCCTTATAAAGCGGGAATCTTTCAAAAGCCGTAGCAGAGTCAGATTCTGTTGATTACTTTGATTAAAAACGCATACAAATGCCGAATTATCGAAAGACTTTTTACGAATTTTCAATGACGTTTTTCTCATTTCAACAAAAACGCAAATGGGACAGACTTGCTATGAGCGGCAGAATAGAAATCAGCTATTGCCTTTTTCATCGCAGTCTTCGGTCAGATGAGTAGTTTTGGTTGTTTGCTATCGCATTAACTATTTACATTAGTAAATTTTCTTCATCAAGACTGTTTTTATAGCAATCTAAAACATGCTTGCAAATAACTGTTTTTAAAATGGTCGGGTAAATCGGACACTGCGTAGAAAAAGTAGATATTGACGAAAAAAATACTATATTTACTAGTGCAAATTTTTGTATTTTTTTGTTTCGATTATAGTCGTTTTACCATCATTATGGCATCCGCAACATTATCAACGTTACAGTTGGCGGATCGTTATTGAAAAATTCTTGGGCTCAAACTCGCGGCCATCTGCTCAGGAGACAACAGTCAACAGACTTGCCAACTAAGCTATATCACTAGCCACTATTTTTGTGAAATAAGCATTTGTGAATGTTTTAAAACCAAAATGGAACCAACTGATCTGAATCCGGTGGCGGAACAGTGTTGTTTTCGTAATTCCGTTTTTAATAGGGCTGTTTTCACCAGAGATTAACTGTTAATTGTTTTTGGCCTGTTTGAGATACTGAATTCCTTTTGACAGACAATTGCACTTGCCAAGGTCTTATAAACGCATGTGTAGGATCAAAGCGATAAAAAACATGAAATATATCGAGAAACTTATGTGTCGTTTTACCCGACTTTAAAGTGTCCGTTTTACCCGACCTAGCAACTTTTGTTTTCAAGACGTTTATTGCTCAAGTCCATCTACCAGAATTCGATGGCTTTCCTGAGACGTCCAATAAATATACCACCGTTGAAAACGCTTGAAATTTCCGATAATTTTGCGAATCATGGACTATTTTCTGAGTGGAGAAAATAACATCGAATGGTGCAGCCTGAAAGTTTTTGTTTGTTTTGTTTACTATAATGAAACCTTGCTTACTGCAAATCGACAGAGGGTCTCAAAAATGTTAATACACCTAGGAAAACATATTCCCATCATAAGATTTTTTTTCCATTCATTGTAATTTTCAAATACTGGAAGTGTCCGTTTTACCCACTGTGTTCGTCTTACCCGACTTACCCCTATTAAACTGATTACATTTCTTAATCATTCTATAAGACTGAGAGCAAGTTCACTGGTGTTGGGACAAAGTGGTAGAAATTTTGACATTTTGAAAATTTGACTATGCAAAAATATTTTCAAGATCTTGGGGTGTTGAATTGTTTTACAATACTGTTTCTATTTCAGCCGTATGTGATAGAAATATCGCTATTTTTGCATCACAGCATGCGAAAATACAACACGTGTTGTAAAAAAACTAGAAGGCCACAGATCTTGAAAATGTTTTTGCACGACAAAATTTTCAAAATGTGCCGTAAGTGTCAAAATTTCTACCACTTTTTCCCAACACCAGTGAACTTGCTCTGAGTACACGAATGAAGGCGTTTTAAAACGAAGAAGGCTTGGTAGGCTATGGCCGCCGATGACGGTTGCGTTTTTTTCGGCTGGAATTTTTTTACTGTGAACTTAATATTAAAACTTCCTGAATGTTTCAATATTTGACACGAATTTTCAATTCAGTTAAAAAAAAAATCTCAAAATTATAGTTTTTTTATGGTCAAGACCACATATTTTTTCTTCAGTAATCTAAGCAGCTACATGGAGGAACAATCTGCAAAGTATAGAATTTTCATTATTTATTCTATTGAATGCTCTGAACTGAAGAAGAATTTTTAGATGCGTAAAATTCTGGACGTACACTTGAAGCACTTGATTAAAACAAATATAAATTTAGAAAACATACACACTTAATCTTTTCTCCTGTGGTCGGGACGATTTCGTCCTGTATTTTCAACTGCTGAAATTACAGGACGATTTCAGCACAGCAAAACACTACAGAAAAACAACTGTCAAATTGCCACGTATGTTCGAAACGGTTTTCCCCTGTGACTTTCAGGGACTTTTTCCATATTATCCTGTATGCTCAAGACTGTTTCTTCCCAAATTATACATACAGTTCAGGTTATTTATTTTTAAGAAAAATAATCGCAAATATTTTTTTAAGCTTATGTTTTATTACCTCATACCATTACCATAATTCAAATACATCACTGTTCATATTAGTGCAGTCTGTTCATTTGTAGCTGATGATGTTTCAGAGCAAAAATCAGGCGCCATCTTCGTCGACCCTTTGGCGAAAACGATTCGAGTAGCTCCTGCTGTTTGTATTCGGCGACTTCATTAGCCTTACTTATTTCGGCCATATCTGGGGAAGCAAAATAGACAAATGAGCATCAACAAAAGCCTTAAAAGTATCTGAAAAAACTTACTTGTTTTATACTTCTCTCCCTCGTAGACATGGGCAGTTCCTATGGTGGCTCTTGTTGCATGGATTTGTCCCCACGCTTCCAACCGGTCAAGTTCGCTTGGCTTAAAAAAAACGAACAACCAAAGGAACCAAAAAAAACATTAAAACACGTGTCATTTGAACAGTGATACAGGCGATTGTTGCCGTGAGATTTTTCGAGCTCCTGAGCACTCGAAGCAGAGTTCTTTCGAATTTCGGGAGGAATTGAGTGCTACGAAAATCGTTTAGCTGTCTCCCAGTGCTACAGGAAAACCTCTTGTTTTGACAGTTCAAGTGTCATTTTGAGCCGTTTTCCTGTAATTCAGTGAATCGTGGTCCCGAGCGGAATATTTGCAATCTTAGTGTGTACATATAATCCATACCAGGCATCCTCTCCAAATTCCTCCAATTCTTATTTTTCATTATTTAGACAAAAAATTGACAAGGGTTTTGAAAGTATTTTTCGGACATCAATAACAATGAGAAAATTTTCAATTAAAACATAAATAAAATCCATCCAGAAGCTCTTGCCTTTTCCGAAAAAAAATAAATATTTGTCTTATGTTAACATTCGCAAATAGTACATGTTTTGAAAATTTATAGTTTTTGGCTCATCCAACTCGAAAGGTTGCCGACCACTGCCCTAGAACTATGCCCCCTAGAAAGCAGACAATTGAACCTGGGGAAGATGTTGGACGTTCGAACGAAACCAATTTTAGTTCACTATTCCTACACCTACCTACATACATGGGACTTCAAACCATGAGCCGAATTTGTCCACCCATCGTGGTGCTGTATCCAACAGAAGAACGGTTTGTCAGAAATATGTAGACGACGAATTTTCGCTTTAATTATTTTCAAACACTTTCGTCTCACCAGAACTCGAACCAAACGGCAGCGCGGCGTCCGGCTCCATTTAGTATCAATTTTGATATGTCTGTTTAGCGTCTCTGACGCTACCGAAACATCATTTTATGACACGAGGTTCTGTGTGTCACGAAATTACGATGCATCCATTTCGATCCAGCTCCGCGTACGATATCTACACGAAAGGGACCATTGGTTTTGACCGAAAACCATCCAACCGCATCCTGCAAAGCCTAGCAGTCGCAGTATGCGAATCAAAACTTTGAGCTACTAGATGCAGTAGGCGTTGGCAAGACGAGTACCATTGTGGCCCATATAGACGAGTGTTATCGCTCAGCAGAGGTCTTTTTCCACAATCCAAGTAGACAGGGGATGAATGTTCTAACAGAGATAATTCATGATTACTTTCGTAGACACATTCAGCACAGCAATACCGACCTTTCTCACATGACAACTGCCTTTTAGCAAGCTAGCAAGCAAAGGCTACTGTGATGCAACGTCAGCCATCTAACTTGATGCTTTTTACTCATCCATATACGAGTCATTTCACTTTGGCCAACCGTAGAGTAGCGTTGTGAGCATTGTACGTGTGCCTACAACTATAAAATGGACATCCCAGGCATGTGGATTCAATTTTCAAATTAATTTTATTACACGCTACGATGTCACACATAATGCATCGAACAGCATGATCAATATGCTCAAAACTGTCATGTTAACTGGTATTCATTATAAAAGAAATATTGGCCCCTTCTTGCTCATGCGATGTTTGAAGTATTTTCTCAGTGATGATGCCAAATCGCTTAGTTTAGGTATGGAAACGTGTTCTTCCAAATTGACTTCTATGAAAAGTACGTTTATTACCTAAATTTATGAAAAACTGTAGGTAATACATAACAAAAATAAAGTTGTTTTGTTCTGGAAAAATCTGTCTTTTATATTTTGAACGATGAGTACTCTGAGCAAAAATATTTATTCAGAAATCTTGATTGATGCAAGTGTGCCATTTTCATTTACCATATGATTCTTTCCACAAAGCTTAAGCTTTTATTTCCCCGAACGTCCAAATCGCCACGAAAAATACGCAAAAAATAAACAAAAAATACTATAGGGGTAGCTCAAATAATTTGGACAATAAAACCTACAATGCATGAACGATGTGGTTTAAATCGCTTCCGCCAGATGTGGGTGTTTTATTGTTGCACAAATATTCACTTTCATAAACGCGACAAACAGATGAAAACGCCACACAAACAAAAGTCGCTATCCACCGACAATCCCCCAAAGTCATCATCTGTAGGTAGTCGGGTTGGCATTTCGGAAGCCGAGAGATGTGAGAACAATAGAGGCCTGTCATGGCAACTTTGGTGAAACGCAACCCTTATTTTCGGAATCTTTTTTTTTTCTCCTTTCCTCTACCAAGTATAGAACAAATCATCTACCACGCATAGGTACATTCATACCTACTTTTGTTCACTCGATCGCAAGTTCCGCAAGGATAGTTTTGACGGATTGTGCAATTTGAAGGCGGTTCAAAGGCACAGCTCTAGTACTAAATTCGCTCATTGAAAGCTACAAGACAGTTGTACAAAATAGGCTTGTCAATCATGGCTGTTGTTGTACCTACACAACATAAAAATAAGTATCTTTGTACAAAGAACCCCCAGTCAACTTCAATAACATCAGCGTTTGTTTACCGTTTTAATCATTGTTTATCTTTTCTAAGAAATTTGTTTACAAATTAGGGTGACATTTTTGGAGATTACATTGTTTGATTTTCTGTTAATATAAGAAAAAACATTTAAAAACCATTCGTCCAACTGATCAGAACAAACTTTCCCTTTCTCCTTCACAGCATCCCTATCCCTCGGAGGATCAGAAAAAACAATTAGCACAAGACACAGGACTGACGATACTGCAGGTTAATAACTGGTAAGTACTGAGAACATATTTTTGAATTTAAAATTTTTCAGGTCTTCTGAATTCCAACACATACATGGAAATGGAAATGGAATTGTTTACTGCCACACTGGGAATTAATAACTCAACCGAAGCGTATTTTGAATAAGTTTTTCTGAAACTTTTAAAAAAATCAAAGTTTGAAATCTAAGCTTCAAATATTATTCTTGAACGCGTACCCGAATTGTGAAACTTATATTTGCATTAAAAAATGCGAAATTTGAATCTGATATCTTAAATATCAAACTAAAATAAGGAATAAACATCCTAGAATCTGAAATCTCCATCAGACATCAGTTGAAAAATTTAAAAATCCCAAATCTGATATTTCGATATAAAATCACAATCTAATTCTGAAATCCGAAATCTGGAACAGTTTGAATATTACATTAAAAAAAGTTTATATTAACTCCAAGCTTAAACTTTTATTTTGATAAAAGTTTGCAGTTAGAAGAAAAAGTAGGCCATGTCTCTGTTCAATGGCATTCGTTCACATTGTGTTGATAATGATCAATCAATAATTGCATTTTCACCTTAACTTTTTTTCGCATTGTGAGGTATGCTTGAGTAAAACAAATTTGCTTTGTTCCTAACAAATTTCACCTCTAGTTAATTTGGATTTAAAACTTTTCTATCAAATTAGATTGAAATGCTATAGTTTTGTTTTTCAAAGTTCTTTCGAAAAAAAATTCAATTTGGTGCGAGTTCAGAACGCGTATTAGAGGCATACGCAATAAATTCACATAAATCAAGGATTTATATTATTTGATACTCGAGCTAATCCAATTTACACCTTTCAACTTGATCAAAATTTATTTCGCAGCATTCGTCGTTTGTGGCAATCTTCTCCTCGAAGAAAGCCCTTCTTTCTGCTACTACCTCCCCTTTTTTTTTGCTGGTTGAAAGAAGAGAGCGGCCGAGAGACAGACGACGACGTTTTAATATTTTCCTGGCACTAACTGTCTTTCAACCAACCCGTCGCTCGTCGTCAGGTGTGTCGAATAGAGTTGTACGTTAAATTGAAAACGTCTCTGGTTGAGAATCACCCCTCGCCTCGATGTTGTCGTTCGAATGGGTGACTTTTTCAACAGTTCAATGGTCTTTTTCTCTGTGCATTGAAATGATCAATAGTATAAGAGTTTTTTTGCGATCAAAACACCAGCAAAGCCACAAATTTCATATGATTGATATAAATATAATCTGAAAATTGTTTCGATGATGACTTAACAATGAAAATCATTTTACATTTTTAAAAAACATTTTTATGTTTGCTTCAACCTTCAACATACAAAAAAGCAATAGAATAAGGCAATGGCACTTTAGAGCTGAGGCAAGAATTTCCATCACATTTCATCGCCACATGCTTTGTTGATACATATGTGTAACCGTTTTCTAATTCGGATGACTGCTTTCGGCAAATTTTCTCAATTCCTTGCCAACCCGAGAAGCGAGCTGTGCTGAGCTCCACATCCAAGCGATATGGTTGATCTATGTAGGTAGGATTTTCCTCCTGCTTGTTCTTTTTTTTTCTCATATCGAGTTTTATATTTCTTCAGAGTATTTGAATTATAGGGTAGCGTAATCATGCGTGAACGTACCCCCACGCCGGGCATGATGACGTAGTTGTTATGAGATTCTTCATACATTCCATAGGAATAAAAAAATAAATCTACGTTTTTCGTCATTTGCATAAAAAAGTTCAGTAATTAGTGTTAAGGAACTAAAATTAGTGTCGAAACAATTGATTTCAGTATGAAATATATTGAATATAGAGCTTGGAATCATTCCAAAACTCGAATAAGAAAATAGTTACGAGAAAAGATGATTTATAAATTCAACATTTTACTGTTAATGAACTCGAAATTTGCGTGTTAAATGATTTATTCGGACTATTAGATGTGTCTTCTTGCAATATTTTCCATTTTTAAGCTTACAATATGCTTGGAAATAGTTTCCAGTAATTACAATTTCCACCAAAATTTAGATATTTCCGAGGTTAATTCGCATTTTATGCAGAACCACAAACTAAATCGTATTTTTTGAAGAAGCTCATAAATCTGGGAAGTCGAATTTATGCATTTGAGGACAATGGGGTACAAATTACTGGCATGAAAAATATTTTTTAAGGAAAAACTGTAGAATTCAATACAATGCTCGCTATTTTTCATAACAACTACGTCATCATTCTGGAAATCTGCCAACCAATATGGCGGATGAGGTAACCTGTTATTTCAAAGAACTTTGATATTTCTTCACGGATATTTACCTGTCTCTGCTTGTCAGGGCCTTGTAAACTTGTGAAATCTAGTAGGCCAGGCGCATATGTTTGTAGGTATGCGGTAAAAGCAGCCTCCTGTTTTCTTTCACTCTCTGTTGTTGACTAGAAACGCACTAGCAAGCAAGCAACAAACCAAGAGCACCCAATACACGGGAGAAGGTGGCAATAAATAATCAAAACCCCTTTTATCTATACTCTGTATTACAATAAATTATACGGGTAGAATCGCGTGAAAATGGAATGAAATGTTGAGTGTTGCGGAAAAAAGAAATCTAGCGTGAACAAGAAAGCACCTTTTCCACTCAATCGTTCGTTCTATTCGCAATATTCGTAACACCACCGTGGAGAAAGTGGAAAATAGAGACGTCCTACCTATATATTCGACTAAAATACATTCCTACAGACGTAAATAGGTTTTCAGTGATAAACTAGAACATTTTCAGCCTACAAAGCTTAAAAGCAGGTAGGTAACTAATATGTGGTTTGAACTTGAACGCAATCGTCGAACGCAACAATTTCAGTCTCTAATACTGTCAAAAGAACAAATTAATATAATTAATGTGAAGGCCTCACTTATATAAATATATCGGCAATCAATATCAAAAGAATTATCGTTGGTTTCACATTTGGGGGGCCCTTAGCTCTGTAAATGTTTTTCAAAACCTGAATTTCACTGCTCCCAACCCCTTATACATTGATCCATTGGCCAAGAAAACCAACTCTTCAAATTTTCACCTTGATTCTACAGCTCTATGGCAACCCTCAGTGTTTTGAGAAAGATATAGGTATCGAAATGTGAAGTCTACTTTTTTTTTGTAGAATGATATTTTTTAATTTTAATGTTCTTTTCCACCGAAGCTATATGGCGTAGAAAAACGGTTAAAAGTGCACGGCAATTGTTTATTCTTCAGTTTTTATATTCAAACAAACATTGGTTTTGAGGATGAGTTTCATATTTCATTTGAATGTCAGTTTTGCCATACTCACATATGGCTTGCAAAAACATTGCCATTGAATTTTTCGGTAAAAATTGATGCCTCCGTCTTTTCAATACTTTGGCCTTTTCAAACAGTGTAATACTGGTCACTCGAAAGCGTTTTGTAAACAAACTTGCAAAAAGTTCCGTCGTCGAAGATAACTGATTTTCCACACAGCACTTGATTATATAATTTACAAGCTCTGGTTATTATGGAAGAAACTTGTTTTTGACTCGGCTTCTTCTGCTTCTTATAGTCTTGAGACCCAATCTTACCTTAGCACAATGGAAAGTGCTAAGAGAGGATACACGTTTTTGGTCACACCCCGAACTGACGCAGTTGTCTTACTGGCGTAAGTACGCATGGCTTTCCAGTCCAAAGTTTTGTCCACCGGACCCGGTTTCCGCTCAAATTTTTGTTTTGTTCACGAAGCTGCTTTCTGTGGAAACCACATAATGCCAAAGTGACGATATAAGAACGTCAGCGGTGTTTAGGTACGGGGGGGAGGGGGTTCATTACGATAGCGATTGATAAAGACCGAACTCATGACGAGTGCCTGTGCCCGTAGATGTGTCTTATAATATGCACGGCGGTTGAGTTATATTGAGTTTGACCCACACACTTTCCTCTCCATTCTTTCGAATCGAATTTTAAACAGCTTCAATGCTTATTTCTTCTACCTTCGCCTACTAACTCAGCGTAATGTTGGGGATATTACACCCATTTGTGCACGATATTTTTGCGCTTTTTCGGGGAAATACTTCTTTTTTTTTGTTTCGATTATAGTCGTTTTACCATCTTTATGGCATTCGTGACTTTATCAACGTTGCAGTTGGCGGATCGTTATTGAAAAACTTATTCGGTACAACTGTGTTCGATGTTTACTCTTGGGCTCGAACTCGCGGACATCGGCTCAGGAGACAAAAGACTTGCCAACTGAGCTATATTACAAGCCAAATGCTTCTCATTTTCGCGAAAATCATGAAAAGTGGAGCCCACGATACACCAAGTTTTAAGTTAAACTTCAAACAACAACGCCCAGCAGAAATCAGCTGTTTCAACTTCATCCAAACTAAGCAGGATTGTACCAAAATCGTGCCTAGGCATAATAGGGCACCTTATACATCAAATTTTGGGTACCGTAATCCGGGATAGTAGTAGTAAAATGACATTTTATTTCTCTGATTTTATGGTTATACATTTGATTTCACATAGTTGTTGATCAGCCTAGTAAGCTCTACAATCATGGATCTTCTTCAAGTTTCGTTTGATTCAATTAATTTACATTTAAGACTACAATTCATTTTCACTTTTAGTGAGTTGTTATTTTATCAATAGAAAAAATAATTTGATAACCTACCTAACTAATAATACATTGATAAATTAAGGGGAAACCAAATATCATATGATCTGGTGTTCTGGTGTTCGGCAACTTGCTTTGAACTTATGAATAGACTCACTAAAGCGATTTTCAAGGGTCTGAATTCCTGCCAAATCATGGACTACGGAGGTATTAGTTCTTGGGGGGAAGGTATTTAATATCATACGGAGGAATTTATTTTGAGATGGTGAGATTTTGCTCAACTCTCCCAGACTGGCATGCCGTATTCAATCACGGGAAGTACAATTTGCTTGTAGGTAGCGAGCTTATTTTTTAGAGAGAGTGTAGACTTTCGGTTGATTAAGGGATACAGTGATTTTATCAAGATGTTGCATTTGGTAATAGTTTTTTCAATATGCTGTTTGAAAACCAATTTACTTTCTAGGGTCACTCCTAGGTAGGTAGCATCATGCGACCATTCTACTGTAGTACCATTCATGGAAATTTTGCAATCTTCAGTAAGGACAAGTTTGTGAGACTGGGAATGGGGGAATAGTATGACATGGGTTTTTGCCGCATTTATGCAGATCTTCCAACTAGTGGAATAACTTGCTAAGATATCCAAGCTTCGCTGTAGCTTATTTTTAAGCGCTCGTTTTACCCTACCATTGTGGACGACTGCAGTATCATCAGCAAACAGCGACAGAGATCCGTTTTCAGGGATTGAGGGTATATCTGAGGTAAACAGATTAAATAAGAGAGGGCCTAGTATACCACCCTGCGGAAAACCGGATCTGAATTGAAATATGATTTTCAAATGATCTGAATCTGAGTTTTCAGTTTTGGATTGCCATTTTGAAGCCTTAAATGTTTGAATTTTGTGTAAAAATCAAGTTTTAGAACTTAAAATTTGAATAATTTTTTTTTCTCTTTTTCATGTTCGAAAAACTGTAATCAAAATATTGAAAATGCATATGATATTGAAAATCTTGATTATTCGAACTGTGAATAAAGAATCCTGAACTGGATACAGAATCCGAAATACGAAAATAGGAATACAATTTTGGTTATGGGAATAAGGGACTCAGAACCTAGGTTTAATTTAATTCAAAATTC
This sequence comes from Uranotaenia lowii, assembly GCF_029784155.1. NCBI lineage: Eukaryota > Metazoa > Arthropoda > Insecta > Diptera > Culicidae > Uranotaenia > Uranotaenia lowii. The sequence continues at coordinate 114,010,420 of NC_073691.1, read as the reverse complement.
AATGAATTTAGAAAAAGTGGAGCAGATTTTTTTTTACTTCGGATGGGTTTTTTAGGTTTTGTTATTAGTTGTTAGTTGTTATTCTGAATTAACTTTACTCTATTATCATAATTTGGTTCTGATATTGAAATTTTGAGTGTGGAGTAGAATACCTCGCTTGCATTTTTGGATCCTCATGGAGGGGGGAAATGTACAGAAGTCTGAAATGATTCTAGTGATAATTCACGTCTCAAATGTAATCGATCACAACATAAACACCTGAAGCTTGTTATTAATCAAATAAAATTGGTTGTGAATAAAATTCAATTCAATAACAGTGCCAAAAAGTATTGAAAAGTGAAAAAAGGTCACGATGGAATGTGTCGCAAGTGTTTTGGCCAGCAATTCCGTATAAAGATTCGAATCAGTTTTAATAGGTAAAAAAAGACCAACTTGAAGGGAATCTATTCAGAACAAAACACTAAAAATGATCCTCAATCGCAAAAATTCTCTCTTAGTATAGTAATGATTTTTTTTTGTATGTAACTTGCGCAAAGAACCAAGTTTCAATCGATGTGGAGCGATAAAGTATCGACGCTCCTCGCCTGTATGATTACAACCAATCGAAAGGCTATTCAACAGAAAGAAAGCGCGAACTTTGAAGAGCCAAGAACATGGCCGACACCACACAAGAGTAGATATACGTAAAGTAGTATGGCCGAAACGGGTAAAGTGAACCCGGCTGACTATTACTGACAGATTTCATGGGGCCTCATGCGTACACACGAACAAATTGCTGCAAACTGCATTCCACCATTTCGTTTCGTTTCGTTCCGTTACGGGGCAGCCAACAACAACGTCGCGAATTTCAAAATATGCCTGAAAACACTTAATTTAGACTTAATGGCTGAAGGTGCTTTTCCCCCTGGAGGATCGCGCATCGATAGTATGGCTGAGCCGAGCCCGGCAAATAATACACGAAGGCCGTGTATCCCCCGTCCTCCCATCATCGATGGGTCTCTCACCGCGCCATGCTGGGCTCCATCCCGTGCAGTGCGATTTTGCAATCAACTCGAGCGCAAAAGGAAATTGAGAATAAATTGAAATGCAATTTTCCTCCTGGCTTAAACCTGCTGTCGTCTCGTGATATGAGCTCTTGTTGCGAGCATCCGCCGCGAGGTCATCAGGCGCAGGAACTGGCGTGGCGGTACCTTTGCTTCGCCATCTTGAACTTGGTTGCTGCTGTTGATTGTGATGGCGGGAAGGAGATGTGTGGACAACGGAACATAACATACAAATACACATGCTCATGTCATACGATAAAATTTTTCGCTGATCGAGGAAATCTAAGGTATCAACACGAGAAAAGAGTTTCAATTTTTTTATTTCTAAATTTAAACCAGAAAATCCAATGTGCTCTGACTAAATTTTTGATGAAATTTAGAAATTAAATCAATTGGAGTTTTTCAAACAGTCAGAGATCCCTCATATCTATTGTTGTGATTGTTAGCGATCGAATCAATTCGAAGAAGTGCATCAATCGTGATCGTTTCCAAGAGGCTCCAATCGCGCATTGCATTCAATCCGGAACTTTGCCCGATAGAGCTCTCAACATCATCAACAGCGAGCGAAAATGGATAGGTAACTAAACGGAATCAGCACTCACTGGACTGGACTGGTTGATTTGGCAAGCAGCAAATAAAGGACGGTATTCTCATATTTACTTCTGGGAAAACCAGAAAACCAGCGGTATGTTATTGCGAAGAAACTACAAATTTATTTCTGCTTTATGGGAGGTACTGGAAAGGTGAAAAGGATGGTATTATCGGTCGTTTTTGGGTGCGTATTTCTTCTCCTCATCGCCATACGCCAGTGAGTTGCAACCAATGTATATCCTGGCGGCCAGCTTAGCTTATGAGAGAATCTGTGTGTCCGCAAAGATGAAGTCTTTTTCGGGGCTGCTTCCTTCGGCTGAATTCGCGGGGATATAATATGCATAGCAGCGAAAATCTCTGAAAATTGCCAACAATCATGATGATGACTTTTTGGCTGCTGTTTTGTTGCACAAAATCGGTTTCGTGATATGTACGACGACGATGTTGCGTTGTAGGTACGAGGACGAGTACGAGTAGAAGCGCTTAATCGTATTTCATTACTTCGTCGCTGGCTGGCTTGCTGGCCTCTGCCGTCATATCAGAAAGGTGGAAGCAACAGAACAAGACTTATACCCACTAAATTATATAGGCGTGGAGGAAAGTATTTGCAGTTCGATCCCCGCAGGAATTATACTACAGTTTTCAGCTTTCATGCAATCATGAAAAGCTTTAACCACCGATGATTTTGCTCAGGTTGTGCGAGTAAAAGTCATCGAGTCCTGTTGTTGTGGAAGTTGGAAACAAGGTGGAATGAGAAAATTTGAATGCACGGCAATTAGTTTATTATCAGCATTATTAATTTATGTAATTAAGTCTAGTTGTATTAGAGTGCGCGTATGCCCCTCGTCTGCTGTTTGAATTTAACCTTTTTTGATTGTGAGCACTGCTTCACCTTTCTTGGGTCTCTCTTTTTTTTTTGTGTAGTTACGTAATGCAAACTGTTGATATACGTGTAGGCGCGATGTGGTCTTGACCAACAACAAATCAGTAAGTGAGCATTGTGGACGAAAGGAGCAATACAAAAAAAGTAAGTTCCGTACACGTTTTTGTTGATATTTTAGTCGAACGTAGTGTGTGTTTTGCCTCAAGATGCCATGTTCTTTCAAGAAGCATGTAATTAGTCATTCCACAAAACATCGACACCGTATGGGCTATAAAGCGAAAAAATATTGTGTGGTGCATCGCAGCAAAGTTTTGCTCTCTCGAGGTTCGAGGTCTCCCACCGTTGGGGATATTTTGCATGCATATTAGTTGGGAAGGAAGACGCAAACTGGACAAAACCTGCCGTGTTTTATGGGACTGAACAAGCGAGATAACTTGACACTTTAAATTTGTCGTAGGCAGTGTACAAAATCAGCAATCACCCTTCTCTTTTTCATCTTGTTAACGATACTAATTGAAATTTTGATACTTTTTTTCTAAAGTGCAAAATAACTTCCCTTTGAATACACATGAGTTTGTGAATTGACTGCATTGAACCCACATTTTGTACCTATTTAGTTTTTCAAGTTTGATTAATATTAAACAGGAAAAAGTTTTCCTTTTTTATAGGAAATTAACCCATTAAGGTCATTCTTCCTCGAAACAGGAAAAAGGAATTTTTAAGTTATTTTGCATTTATGTTTGCATGGAAAAATCATGTTTTTCACTAACGATTATCCATCAATTTAAAAGCAAAAACAAAGTAGTCCATAATTTATTCTTTAAAACTAGTTAAACTTTATTTTAGAAAAAAAAACGCAATATTCAAAAGTTGGCTTTTACTGGGGGCCGCACACAAAGCATGATTTTTTCAGTATCCGTGCATTTTTTTTATTTATTCACTCATTTCAATTATGGAAAATGTTGAATTTGTTTTCTCGAAATACCTTTATCAGATATCAAATTTCCCGACCCGACTATCATAAAAATTGTATCGAACTTTCCATGTTTAAAGTGAACATTTTCAAAAATAAAAAAAAACAACATTGGCCGCATTGTAGAACCAAACAGACATTTTTGCCGTCAAGGTTTGAAGTGATTTTAGTTTAGCTTAATATTTTTCATTAAATTTCAAACAATGGACCACGAGTGAATCGATCTTTTTAGAAATATTGATAACAACAGTAGGTTGCTTGTAAAGTTACTTCTTAAAAACAATTTTCTTGTCGGTATGTTTAATGTGAATCACGAAATAAACAATCAAATGTACGCTTTCCAGGATTGCTTCCGAACCGGGAATACCTGGAAAAACTTTGGAATTTCATTGCTTCACCGGGAAACCGGGAATCCCACATTTAGAGAATTTTCTATTAATTTTGAAACGTATTTCCAATTAAATATCAGGTGAAAAATATGTTTTCGTTAAACTTTCATGTGAACTATAAGGAAAAAGGGTATAAGATGGTTATCAAAGTTATTTTAGTGAAAAATCGTTTCGAAGTTTCCCTCGTTTTTTTACACATTTGTCGGAAAGTTATAGTAGAAACCTTTGGCATTATTAACTCAAAAATGATTATTTTTGCACCTACTACATACACCCCATGTGCTAATCCCAAAATAATACTTTGCATTCTCAGTGAAGTTTTTTTCAAATGATTATTATTCAGCATTTCTACCTCATTCATAACTTTGCACATGTTCGCAAATCTCGAACTTGAATGACTTGGACAGTAATAATCGAAGCATATCGACTATTATTTATCCATTTTTTAAGTGTGAGTGTTCTAGAGTGTACATTTCCCGGCCATTTTAGCGTTCCCGGGAATCGGGAAATCTGACGATCCTTTTCCCGGGAATTCCCGGGATCCCGGGAAAAATTGAAGATGAAGATTTCAACATGAAGATCTTAACCTTCTACTGCGTAATCCTTATTAATATGGTATTATTAAATCTAAAGTAGAACCTAGTATTGCAAAATATTACAAACTTTTTTAATGCCTCAAAAATTCAATAAGCAAACCGAAGACTCAAAAACAAAGCACTTTAACCGACAAACTGGTCTGATTCTAGCTGCAAAAATTTGAAATAACTGTGAAAGATTTCTCACTATCGATAGAAATTAGTTAGCTAGACTTCAGGTTATTCAAAAAATATCGTTAATTTTCAGATAACTATTCATTTGTTTTACAATATGTCATTTCTTTGCTGACGATTTTGCACCTGTCAACACCCGAAACGGAAGTTCTAAATGATGAGTGTAGCAAAATAGAACATTCAGATTCTTTCTGTAGCGCCAAAGACAGAGCTTAAAACAAGCCAACACACATTTTTGACCGCCATTTTGAATGTTCCGGTTAACTGCCGAAAGGGGTCGCAGGGTCGCAGATTTTTTTTTGCGAGTGAGCTTATGTATTATCTCTTTCATTGAAAATTGGATTTCGTGCAATGTTTTGCAGTCGCAGTTATCCGTACAAAGGTTGACTGAATAGCAGTTAGCGTGTAGAACTCCGACAGATTTTACACTGATTTGACAGGTCGCACGAATGAACGAGTTCGCACAAATATCGCAGTCATGAGTGCGCAGTCCAATTTAGTGCGCTGCAATTAATATATTGCTTATAAAATTACTACCTTCCACAGTAAATTTACAAAACTTATTTATCTGTCAAACCATTGAAAAATTGTCCATTTTTTTAATGCTTACGTTATTTGCCAAAATTTATTCTTATCACGATGATTTGGTAAACAGTTGTTAGAAATTAAGCACTTTTAATTATTTGTGTTTATTATTCATGCTTTTGTATTTATAATTCGGTGAAGAAAAACCGGAAAAATATCATAAATTTGGACCAGGAAAAACATGTGAATTTCAAACTGAAAAATTGCTTCAACTGCAAATTGTGATAATGAACTTTCATGGGCTTGTGATATAGCTCAGTTGGCAAGTCGGTTGCTTTCTGAGCCGATGTCCGTGAGTTTGAGCCCAAGAGTAAACATCGATCACAGTTGTACCGGATAAGAAGTTCTGTTTTAGATCCTTTTGTCTTTTCTTTCTAACTTTTACATAAATGACGAAATTTAAGAGTTGTCTGATTTCTGGATGTTTTATTTGAATCTGTTCCTTTATTTGCTAATATCTTTGTTCAATAGCCAACAATGCCTAGTAAACTGAGTCAATTTGTTATTTGAATTGTTGGAAGTCAAACAAAAATGTTTGTAATACCGGATTACGATTCCCAAATTATTCTGACTATTAAGTTATTCCTGATTGACCTGGTAAAAGCAATTCGGTGTTCACAACTCGGGATTAGCTCACAGCAGCTAGAAGTTTTTTTTTATAGAAGTGTTGCAGCAAGCAGCAGCTAGCTTACCGCCAGATGTATTTTTTGTATGTTTAAAAAAAAAACAAGACTCTAAATGCTTTCAACCATTGAACAGCCATTTTTATCACTGTGCGACAGTTTTCCCCCCGGAGCAAGTACGATTCTTGGTTGGATTCGTTGTTGGTGGGTAACAAAAGTTTTGTTCTTCTAAGTGAAAATCATAAAGAAATGAATTTACGCCCCCACAAAACTTCACATTTGCAAGTGGTGCACGCCGCCGTTTTTACCCCCTTTGCTTGCTGCTGTATTTCTTTTCTGAGTGTGAACTTTCTGTGTTTTCCACTGCGAAAATATTGCACGATATCCAACCAAAAGGTATAAGTATACCGCAGAACGAAGCCTGCCGAATTCGCCTCAAAATGTTATTAAGGGAGATGGGGGTAGCGAGGGTTATTTTTGTGATTGTCAGGAAATGTAAAACAGCTAGAAATTTACCCCCGTCATTCTAGAGCAGCCAGCCAGCCACCCTCCGCCAAAAAATAAGGGAAAATAATGGTCTTATGAAAAATGATGATTCTGCTGTTTTTTTTCCATTCGTTGCTCTCTATCCGGTTGGTTCCTGAGAGCCAAGCTGTGCCCCGCGCGCGCTCGAATAATATTCATGCGATACGGCGAAACATTTGCGGTGTGCGCGGCTCAAACAGCTGAGACAAACTTTATAGACACACCGGAGATGGAAGAAGAAGAAAGCACAACATACCGCTTTTAACCAGCAACTAATGCATTTTAAAAACGCTTGTTTATTGAGTTTCGTAATATTCTTCCTCCTGTGTATATATCCTTATGTTGAATTGTAGTCGGTGTGCACCTTTTTTATTGAACGACAATAAGATGCCAAAGTTTATGAACGTAGCCCCAGCTGTAAGCTGTACGTAGAGCAACGAAAATTTGTTTAGAGGCGCGTTTTATACCTACTCTCTAAGAAGTTTTCTTTTTTTCGTAATCGGCCCGGGATCAAATTAGTATTATACGCTTAAGAGCGCGATTAATTAGCATATCTTACCAGAGCATTTTGTATTCGAACTTGTTCGCTGCTACTGGCGGCATGTGAAAATAGTAACATGTTTACGCTCATGTCATAAAACTTTCATAATAATTTTTGAGAAAAGTTAATTCACAAAGCTGGAAAAAGTACCCATGTTCCTAATATTTAAAGTTGAAGAAAATTTCCACGAAAATTAGTTGTCTCAAAGCTCACCTGTTCTATAATACGGATTCCTATGAAAGTAGTTTCTTTCAAAAAGCACCTCTTCAACAACACCAGCCTGTGCTTGATAGTTCAATTGTTAATTTCGAATTCACTGTCTCTAGAGTCTGCAAAAAACCGACATGTATCTGAACTTCTATCACTGAATTCAGGAAATTTTCTCTCATCCTCCGGTGCAACTTGAACATTTTTTGTAATCCTCCCGTGCAACTTAAATTGCAATGGCCAGTTTCACGAATGACCACATTTCAATATGGAATTTCTTTGTTAATATTTTTCCACTATAGGGCATTTGCACAGTGCATTAGAGAAACTAAAAGAATCTCGTGAAATATTCGGAAGGATTAGCGACTGAATGAACCTACAGCTAAGTATTTTAATTCAATTTCATATCTTTTTAATTAAATGTGTTGTTACGTTAAGAAATTCTATGATTTAAACGTTCGCCAGTTTATAAAGGCTAAACATGAGCTAATTTCCAGGTGTCAGGTGCTTCGGTCAATGCTAGGTATCATCCAAATATCTTATAATCTTAGAATGTTTTAATCATTATTACCAGGCTTTGTACTGCTTACATTGGATATTTATTGTTGAGAGGTTTCAATAGAAAAATGCATTTTGTATTTTTAATCGATTTGTTATATTTTTGTCGGTGAAGGAAAATTATATTCTGGTAATATGCAGCGTATTTTTTTAATAGATAATTTGTTCAATAGAACAGATAATTTGGATAATTCTTGAGTGTTGGTGTTAAGTGGTAAACTGAAAGAAAAAAGTTATTATTATGAGATCTTTTAGGGAGGAGATATGAGTATTAGGATGTATCGACTTGTGGAACGTTTTCCAGGTTTTGGTCTTCATTTTTTTTTATAATCCTAGTTACATATTCAAAACATATATCAATAAGCCTGTTGAGTAATTGTTAACTTTAAGTTGCAATACTGATGAACGTTTAATCATGGTTTTTTTTCCTGAACTTGACCTTCAAAATCGATTGGGAAATGCTTTTGTTTGCACCACACAAGTTTAATACATAATATGTTTGGGGTTTGAACATTCAATTGGAGGAACAAACAAACAAAATGAACGAGAAGAAATAAGATTCATGAATGTTTCGATTTCTGAAAGTCAGTTTTTCTATAATTTTCTTACTGGTCTTTTCTGTACTCTTCGCTTCTTAGAACCTATGCTTTTTGCCGTTTTTGTTGATTAAACAAGCCAAGATCCCCGTCATATTCAGTCCAAATAGAAAATAGAATCGTTTCTGTTCGAATTTAAAGTTAAGCTCTATTTTTAAAATTTTAAATAAATAAAGTTGAAAAATATGATGACAATAAAACAATAATTTTTTCACCACTTTATTTATAAAACATGATTAAGGACTTCGAATTAATTTGAATTAGAATCGACGCATTAACGAAGAAAAGAACTGATATAATTTTTGAATGTGTTGATCTTATTCATATGTTTTTTATTATGAAAGAAATAAATCAAGTGTTCAAAGCTTTAACAAATTTAGTTACTAGTTCCCTAAAATCGACTTTAGCTAAAGTATAAACAGGTTTTCAAAAGCTCCATTTTCACTATGTTTTTGTTTCTTAAGAGCTTAAGGAAATTTTTTTTTTCACATGCACTGAATATGTATGTAGCAAATTTTGTTCTTATATTGAACGATGGATTTACTGAAAGTGAGTGCAGCAGGAATGAGATATGAAAACAATTTTTATGAAACATGTCAACTTACATTTGACAACAGGGGAAAAAAGTTTTTTTTGAATAACAATGATATTATATAAATGAAGATTATCAACAAAACTAAAGTATTCTGTAGATATGTGTGAGAGGATGTTTATTTGTCTAAATAGATTTTCAAATCCTTCCTTATTGATGTACCAATAGTTAAAATTAGATTACGACCTCATTCCTTGCTAAATTGGTTGGATCTTGTGATATTTGTCAATAATGCAACTTAAATAGGAGTTTCTTTGAGTAATGTAGAAGATTATCAAAACAAGTTTAAAAAAGTAGGATCCTTGCACTTGTCAAAGGTGTTTCCAGATTGTATCCTTTTACCCACATTCCCAAACAATTATTTTTGCTAGGATGCAGAGGTGACCTCGGTCCTAAAGCGCAATATTATATCTTTCATCCCTTTCTCTATTTTTCCTAACTATCTATTGACTACTAGGACGTGGCCGGCGCCGTTATTGATATTCAAAGAGAGAGCATCAGTTTTGTGCATTGAGAATAGGTTTCTCATCCCAAGAACCATTCTTTTGACCTCTGAACAAAATTGATGGCCTCGGTCAATCACGGAGTAGCAACCATTGGCGATGTGGAATTCGTTCTACTGAGCCACGCCAGCGATCGAGGAATTTGAAATGCATGTTTTTAATCCCATAATTTAAGTATAAACATTTTCCATGTTGCATTTCAGATTCATTGATTTAAGGTGGATGTGAGTAGTCAATCAAGCTAAGCTAAGCTAAGCTATAGGGCATTTGCACAGTGCATTAGTATAAGTAAGCCGTTGGGAAAACAAATATAACAGCCCCATGTGAAATGAATACAAATCTACGAAAAATATATATTTTTTGAAGAATTTATGAAGACTATTGAAGGTTTCTTGTGTACGGCACATTTTTCAAAAGTTAGAATATTTTTTGATTTGTTTGTGATTTTTTTTCTGATTTCGAGTGAGGTTCTTTGAAAAAAAAATAATGATGTTTTACAAGGCACGAGTATTTCCAATGGAAGCATGACAAATGTTAATGATATTTCTTAATCTTTCGTGATCAAACCTCTTAACTTCATCTTACTGGTTCAAAATTTTCTAAGATAGACGTCAACAGAGGATCTGAGGGAACCGTTTAATGTGCAATACAATGATGGTTGGCTTAATTTTCATTTAGTTTTGCTAGGTTCCGCTCCGATATTCAATTAAATATTCCCAAAATCGTTTCCACTTGTTAGCAAATGATTTGAAACATACTTTTTTTAGAGAAATTGAGCATTCATTTGTAGGAAAACTACAATTTCAATAGAATTTTCATTTTGTCGCATATAAAAAAACTCTGATGTGTGCCCAACGGACCTCTTGTATGTATTAGAGCAAAAGCCCTATATACATATTAAGCTTTGATTTTCACCTTCTTACAACGGGCTTGTGATATAGCTCAGTTGGCAAGTCTGTTGTCTCCTGAGCCGATGTCCGCGAGATCGAGCCCAAGAGTAAACATCGAACACAGTTGTACTGGATAGTTTTTCAATAACGATCCGCCAACTGCAACGTTGATAAAGTGGTAAAACGACTATAATCGAAACAAAAAAAAAACCTTCTTACAACTTGCATTGAAATTAACTTTTCAAACGGAGGTAGGAAAAAACACGTGCGGTATTCAAAACATAACGCAGCCTACTTTTGCAATTTCTAAGTAGAACTATGGAACTAACAAACAAAAACAAATGAGAATAAGATTTTCACAGCAAATGCTCACTAGATTTTCAAAATGTTGAAGAGCAACGTAATTAAATTTTCCTCTTAAACTTAAACTTAAACTTAAACAAATGCTTTCAATGCAAGTTATGTAAGCGAATCATAAAAATATACATATGTTTCAAAATGTAGCTACCACAGCGTGTGTGAAAACTGTTAGATATGCAACTTAGTTAGGTGTCATTGATTTGTCAGATTATTTTTTTTAAAAGAGGTGCGTTTGAAAATTCTAACTTTCTAGAACTGTAAAATGTATATTATTACAAACATATTTTTTCACGTCATTTTGGAAAATTTCAATCAGGAGTCAAGGTTTTCACCCTCACCCAGGGACGACATGCTTGAGTTTCCAAAAAAGAACAACTATTCAGCTTCCTTTCGCAAGAACAAAAAAAACCAACAGCAAAAACACATCAGCTCGATAATAGCGCTGCGATCTGTTTGCGTTTTGGGAATTCTTCCTGTCATGTCACGTACCTAACCTACCTACCACATAGAGAAGAAAGGATGAACACAATTTTTTCCGAGGGATGAAAATGCTTCACGTGTTGTTGTTGTTACCCCCGAATTTCTTTTCCAATGCCATATGCATACATGCATACAAGTCCTAGTAGATATGTGAAAGCCAATTTTTATAAGACACTGCGCTATAAGCGGAGCAGATTCCTGCTTCAACTGTGAAAAATAAAGCAAGATACAGACAGTACAGAACATAGACGTTGTATGACGTATGCTCGTGCTAGGAAAAGTGCTGAAAAGTGTGGTGAAATATGTGCATAAATTTCCATACTGGAAGAAAGAAATTGTCGCCTCTGTGCCAAGTTTGTCAGGTTTAATTTTTGTGCATACCCATATGAATTATGGGAGACGTTTTTTTTTCATCCTGCCATAGTCTAGTAACAGGCTACAAGCGAATCGATGAAAACTAGCTAAAATAATGTTGATTTCTTCTAATTCTAAACAAAAAATTGACAGCAAAAGAATTCCCTATTTTTTTATTTATACATCTTTGATCGATTAATCAGTAAAATTGTTGAATGCGTTAGCAAATTGACCCGCCATTCCCTATTCTAAGTTATTCGAAAATTTCCTACGTTCCCATGGCAATGATTAAAGGGCAAACACGAAATTATTGCGACACCGAAAATGTCATGCCAACTTTCTTATAATGTTTAGAATCAAACCAAAATTTGAGGGTAGTTTTATACATACATTTACTTCAAAAATAATAAAAAAAAAAATTAGTCGATGAAGCCTTGTGTGCAAAATTGAACGCTTTTTCGCTCGATGTCCTCCATCAAAGTCATCCGGTATTTCAGTTTTTTTTTTTTTCATTTTCTTGACATGTTCTTCTCGTCTTTGAATGTCTTCTTGCTTCTCCGAAGTTCCCGCTATTGACCTCATACTAGTGGCATGTTGCCAAATCTGGCCAAAATAGCGGAGTTTCGTCGTGATGACTGCAAGAACGGAAAAAGGCGCTTCTCGAGGCACTCAGATTTGTAGATCTCGCCATTTACTTCACGAAAGGCTCACTCCTCAGTCCGCAAGAGCAGATGGTCTGCCAAACGAGATATTTGGAGGCGAACTTGGACATTTTCTTCTTCTTAAATTTGTCGTCCACATCGAACATGCTTTTGCCGGTGAAAAATTCCAACCCCGGAATTTGCTTAAAATCGGCTTTTATATAGGTTTCGTCGTCCATCACACAGCAGCCATATTTTGTCAGCATCTTCTCGTAGAGCTTCCGAGCCCGAGTTTTAGCCGTCGATTGTTGCTGCTCATCGCGATTTTGCCGTGGTTCAACATCAACTGCTCCTGGAACCGCTTCAACACTCTGGAGACGGTTGAATGGTGAATGAGAAAGTGTGCAAAATTTGGTTGATTTTTACCCAATGGTGAAAAAGTTATGCCCTGTTGAATGTGTCGCAATAATTTCGTGTTCGCCCTTTAAATCTTCGTCTCCATATTATTAAAAAAAAAACTATAATTTGGTTCGAAATTTTTCAAATCGGCAAATAGAAACGGATTGAAAAAGGAAACCTCAGCTGTTCTCAAAATACAGGGTATCATGAAAAAAATAATGAAAATTGTCTGCTTAAATAAACATCACATTTTCGGCATAAAGTTATCACTTATACTTTTTTCAAAAAACTCACTCATTAGATTCTTCAACGGAAATACTGCCACTTACAATCTCATCATAAAATCCAATTTCGGAAAAAATAGACTAAATGTATATGAACGTTAGAAACGCTGTTGCTAACAAATCAAAGCCAACTTTTCTTTAAAATTAATTTAAAAAGGCATTTTGAAATACTTGGTATAGGGGTTTCAATCTTTAATAGGACGAAGATTCTCCAAGGGACCGTTCACATACCACCTAGACAGACGTAGACAGGTTTAGAAATGTCCACGGTGATGGAAGTATGGGTTTGGGCAGTGTCCACGTGTACATATTCACATTGTATGTATTTAAAAAAAATATCTTGATATAGATATGTTTATATCAATTATTTAGCAAGTAAATATAAATAGCCCATGAAAAAATCAAGTATTCGACCCGATTCTTCGATCAATGTTGACATGTCGAATCTAAATATTCGAATTAATGAATATTTCGACTTGAAAAATGAGAGACACGACATTTTAGAAGTTTATGTAATGGTATTCAAGAAATGTTCAACTATTTTTTTTAATTTCCAAAGGTTGCTTGATGATTAGTGTTTAAAAAAACTAAAACCAAGCTATCATATTTTAATTTAACTTATTAAATTTTAATTTACTGATTCTTAAGTCTTAAAACTTAAAAAAGTTTTAAGTAAAATCTTGATTTTAAAACTTGGGATTAAAGGTTTTCTGTATAAGAATTTAAACAAATATAATAATAATAATTATTATTATGATATGTTTGATTTAAATCAATCGCAATATTGAAAAAAATAATTGCAAATCTCCAATAAGCTGTGTTTAAAAAAAAAACAACTAGGTAGACTCTTTTCTCTCAAAATGTTTACAAGGACAGGGAGGGGTAGTAGAACAGGGGGTAGAGAACCTCGATTTTTGTACACGTGGTATCCGAACGGCCCCTATAGAAAAAATGCTTTCTCGCATAGATTTTTTTTGCCCCAAGCCCATATGCATACTGAAGAAAACACCAATTCCGGATACTATTATTCCAACCCTTGGGTAATAAAGGAAATTGTTTACGGTGTCTCTTGGTTTCATATAAATACTACATCCTACATACATTCAACAGAAGATGCTTTCTCCTCATGCGACGACTCCGCATCATTTCTTCTCCATGCGTGTTGTAAACCTATTCAAATTGCCAATCGGAACAAAATAAGCATTTCCGGAAAAATGTGTTCTCCTCAGACGGAACTACCCAAAACATTGATCTCGAAAAAAAATGTATGTAACAAGGGATAGATGAATACGATGCCACGAATGAGTTTTGGAGAGTGAGGTGGTTGGTTTTGAAATTTTTCTTCTCAAGAACACGGTTAATTACAAACCAACATTTTATAGTATAAAGCGCCCAACTGACTTTTCATCACCTTGACACGATTCGCGGTTTCCGGGCCATTATCAAATCGACCACCTATGCACTCTTGGCTTGACTTTTAAATGTTGCCCAGGGGAAAAATGTTGCAGGTGATGTGTTAACAAACATTTTAAGGAGGGTAAGGAAAGTGGAAAAAAGAGCATCAAGTAGACTCTATCGAAAGAAATAAACGGTGATAGGAAAAGATACAACCAACTTGAATTTTGCGGTAAGCTAATTGTCCAATTAGACCAATATTCTCGTCGTGTGGTTACTGTTTTTATAGCTAACTTTTTATAGAGCCCTAAAGCCGATACATTCTTTGAAGTGGATAGCGAATGCATGTGCTGAAGCATGTGGGTTGTGCGTGATGATTGGCCATACAGTAATTTATCATTTATCAATAAAGCTTGTTTCAGTAAGGTGGCGACGCCACCTTGTCCAACGCAAATTACAATAATAACTATAGCAAATTATGGAAAATAACAACGCACCGCAGCCGAACACATTAAAAATCGATTACCTTCATATCATCGCAATTCATTGCGACTTATTGCTGTGCTTATTAATTATTACTCATTTATTTTTCATTCAAATGTGTAAAATCGAATATCCTACCTCAAAAAGTCATTTTTGAGCATATTAAGCTCTTTAAGCTCTTGATCTATAATTTTTATTTACGTGTTCTATAACCTACAATACGGGACCTAGGTAAGCGCCTCACGGTACAACTGCTTTTTTTAATTAATAACAATAATTGATTAAGACAAGAATCGGCTTCAGTGTCAATAAAAAAAATGTTACGGGGTGCTTTGCTACCCCTTCCATGGAAAAAATAAATACATTAACATTATTGTAGTCAAAATAAATTTTCTTTTAAATTAAATTTCAACATTATTCAAAATCGAACTATTTGTAAAGGCATCTGAGCTTCTAGATTGCCATAAACATAGGTTTTGTTAATGATATGTATGTCAAATTTATTGAATATGAGAGTCTTTATTCATAAAAAGGGGAAGCGTAGATCAATATAATATACCATAAAATTTTGTTAAAACTTATTTGTTAAATCAATAAATCATCTCAATATGTCAAAATGCTTGCGTTTATCAATTTTTAACAAAAATTGGAATTGTGTCAAAGTTTAGTTAATTTTATATCCCCCTCTTTTTGGATTCGTAGAGGTTATAAATTATAATTTAATAATTATTAAAGAAACCATTCCCGGTCTTAGAAACAGATACACACCAAATTACACGTTGATCGGTTCAGTAGTTTCCCACATTTGTTCGAATTGTGTCATATTTTTATTAATTTTGTATGGAAGACTCCCCTCTTTTTAGTTGGAGCGGTTTTAAAGTGTTTTTGAAACCATCCCCGACCCAAAAACTCTTACATACAATATTTCACATTAATCGGTTCAGTAGTTTTCGAGTCTATGGGAAACAGACAGATAGCAAACATTCATTCTTATAGATGTATAGATTATCTCCGCAAATAGGCTAAAGAGAATGGCTGCACAATTGTCCATTTCTCGATCGCATTAACTAATCGTGTAATCTGCATCAAATCAAAGAAGGCGAAAGGCTAGTCGGTGTAGTCACAAATCATTACCTTCCTTCATGATAGAAGAACGATCGTCGTTGACCGACTTCACCGTCCTTTCTTCTGTCAAAAAAACGGGACACACGAACGCGAATGAATGCTTTGGACATCACGATTGGAAGCATGACAGAAATTTGAACCCACATACTTACACACTTATATATGCCCTTGCGAAAGCTAATTACATTTTGTGACCATGCAAATGAACATCCATGCACAAGAAAATGGTGTAAAATTATAAAACTGTATGTAACACGTCCAGTTCGCCATCGCGCGGAGGCTGCCGTTTTATGCATGCTTTATTGTTGTTATAGTTTCGCCATTTGCTGCGCCTTCCCCACTGCTTGGCTTAGTGTTTCAAATTCTACGCTTCATTCTTGTTCTGTGCTTTTCATTTGTTCAGTGTGTTTATTTCGATGTTAAATTTATCACATCGTGCTCATTCACCACAACACCACACGGCAAACGTCGTCGTCGTCGTAGTTTGCTATGGATCGTAAAGTTTTCTTCGCATTCCTTGCGTTTTCGGTGGGAACAGGCAAGGTATCAAGTGAAGAAAATAAAAAAGCGAGCGAAAAGCAGCCGGACGACGATAACTGTGGCAAATAATATACGCCAACCAGCACATCAGCCTACTGCGTTTCTGCAGCTACTCATTCGATAGGCCCTAGGGGAGGAGCGGGCTATATGCGCCTATTAAGCAGAACACTGATTTAATCAAATATCACATCGAATATGTGTACAAAAACTATATACACGTGTGTAGGCATCTGTTTTCTATACAATGGAGTAATTTTTATGTTAAAATTCTCTTCTGTTTCCAAGAAAACGATTTTATTGTAAGTGTTGTCTAAAATGCCGAATCTCAAATCGTGCGGGCTAAATGCGCCTATTTATGTTTTGAACAAAATTTCTGTTTTTTGGGCAATATTTCCGTACAATATCATTGAAACTGTTAGAAAGTAATAATTTTCGTACGACAAAGCTGAAGTTTTATAAAAATCTATGTATATTATAATTTTGTGGAATAAAACAAAAGTTAGGGTTGCCATACTATGGAGGCAGTTCATCCATGAGAAAAACTTTATCAAATCTGTCTTTAGATCTTCAATTCTCTCTTAAGATGTTATTCAGAGCTTAGATTTGAAG
This sequence comes from Uranotaenia lowii, assembly GCF_029784155.1. Classification (NCBI taxonomy): domain Eukaryota; kingdom Metazoa; phylum Arthropoda; class Insecta; order Diptera; family Culicidae; genus Uranotaenia; species Uranotaenia lowii. The sequence goes on along the minus strand of NC_073691.1, from coordinate 113,993,481 downwards.
GTTCAGTGATAAAAATCATTTATTTATTCTATTATACCTGTTATTTTAGGATGTAGGCATTTTACAAACATGATGGGGGCATACAAAAACACTCTATTATTCCACTATATAATCGTTATTAAACGTCCACAAAAGCTGAAATATGTTAAATTTCTTAAGTTCATTGAAGAAAGAAACAAAAACCTTCCTAGTATTTGTTTTAAACTTCTTTACGCATAATTTTTAAAAGTCGAAATATTACATCAAAATGTATCAAAACCTTGTATGATTTTTTAAATTTTTTTGAGTGTATAGATTCATAAAATTCTTTCTTGCCTTATGTTCTAAGCGTATCACCCTCAAAATGCATTGGTCAGATAAGCTGTCTAGTCAGCCATTTCGCCAAACAGCCGTAGGGTCATTTAACCCTATAGGCCCATTTAGGAAACCTTTCCCCTACTTCATATGGCAGACCATTCATTTACCGACGAAAAGAAAACTCGTCGTGCGCACTTTAAAATGGTGTTCAAAAGTTAAATGTGCGTGCATGCATCATGCACACACTACATATTATTAGCATTTTTTATGTTCTACTTGGGGATTTTTGGGTGGAGCCAAACGAAAGCACTACCAACGAACGCCATGGAACGTCATCTCATCGGGAAAAGGGGTGCAATAATAAAAATCGTACGTTCCATTGACTGTGTTGGGGGCATGCTTCCACCATCATAATAGTAGGGAACCGTTTAAGCTTTGCTTTGACAACACTGTGAATTACGCGGAATCTACATATATCACTGCACTGTAAATCTTTAATTAAAAATGTTTCGTAAACTATTTATGATGGATTTTCTTATCTTGTTTTAGCTCAGAGGTTTGTAATACTTGGTTAATTGTGAAATTTTTATATTTCTTCAGCGGAGTATAACAATTTGAAGGTTTTTTTGAACTCCACTGACAATAACCATTTTCTAATAAGATGAAAGGAAAAAAAAACTAATAATTGCTATGTATTTTTATCTACTCGTAGCATTCTACAAAAGAAAAACCTACCTGCCTGTACCTGCCTGTCAGCTCTGTGCTGTGTTTTCTGCGTGCATATAAAAAATGGAAAACCGCAAATCAAAATTTCATTCGCGTATAATAGAACAATTTTCGCAAATTTTGCAAAACCCTTCCCCGAGAAGCGAGTTGAGCTCGGCCCCCTGTTTTCCAATTGAATTGTATGTAGGAATCGCGTGTTCGAATAATATTTTCCTTTTACACTTTATGCACATTTTATGTAGTCGCAGCGCTGCGCTGACATGCTCTCGGTAGCCCGCGTCTACACCTGAATATGTTTGTTTGCTAGTTTGTTTGTGTTTTTTGAAATCACGGGCCGAACAAAACATCAAACATTCAATGGGTCTCAGCTCGGAAAACTCAAAGTCGTCTACACATTTTTGGGAGAATTGACAACTAAAAATCCATATTGCATGCAGGCCCCTCACATTCGGTCTATGTACTACTGGTGATGCAGTCTAATGCAATTTTGACCCTTTTGATGGGTTGCAATTTTCGAGCTATGCTTATGAAAGGCCTCTCATTTTAAAACAACTTTATATTTAAGTTGAAACCCCGACGCCGACGTTAGCTTACTTTGAATGGTCGAACTGCCTCGGATCACCTGTGAATGAAGCTAGTTTATAACAATTTAATCGTTATCAAATAACAACAATGCTGGTATATCAGTAGGCGTTTGTTTAATGAAAAGACAAAATTGCGGATTTTTCATGGCTTTACTTTACGGTAATGAAGATATTTTTTTTTATTTATAAAGGAGTTTAACCACGCAGGGTCATTCTGAATTTAAGCAAAATACAATTCTTCAAACATTTTGGTTTTCTTTAGGAACATTATAACTTTTCTTTACTGTTCTCGAGTATTGGCCAACAAAGATATAAGATCATCTACAATCCCTGTCTGTCGGCGAAACCTTTCAAACTTTCTGCAGCTGGTAAATGCATAATCAATAGTCAGGTCTGTATTAGGTACATGCATCACATAGGTTGGAACGTTCAACTAGATGTTTCTGCGTTAGTCCGCTGTGTCCGATACGACATTTTGTTAACAAGACTTGCTTTAAACGCAATGACGAAACTCCATATGCAGCAAAAATCATATTAAATGACTTAGAGAAGGTATAATTCTTTAATATTGTACTGCATAGAAACACAATATGATCACTATCGCCAATAGACGATAAAAGCTAATTTAAAACTTTCTCAGATCCATATTGTCTGTTTGGTGGTTCAATTAACAGAACTACATCTTTTACAAACAATTTGTAACAGTTTTGCAATGCACAGTGGTCTAAAACCCAAAAAGCTGACAGAAAGTCGATCAAAGTTTTCAAACCGATTGTTTGACCATGTTCTGGCAAAATAATAGTCAAAATTTTACTCGTTTATGAGTTCTCAATGGAATGCTGAAAAACTTTTATACTGTTTGGAAAATTTACAAAGATTTACCTTTTTTTCGGGAATTTAACACCACGGTCATTCTTCCCAAAGTAAGATTTACTTACATTGCCTGATGATTAAAAATAAAAAGCACAAATGTGTTTTGTTTGGCAAGAATTTAATTTTTTTTAGGCACATTTTACGCCCATCTTAATAAAAAAAATCAGTTCATTTTTATGAAGCCGAAAATGTTTATATGGGTTTTCCGACGACCACTGAACGGAACCCTACAAATTTGGCATTTTTTATTTATTTTGAGCGTCTTGTTTGATTTTATAGAATATAGTTTCCTGGTCAAATTTATAACTCAAGTATTATTCTTCTAAGTGCAACACACTTGCGGAAAGCGATCTATAAGCTACCTCGTATTGGGTCGGGAATGTATAAAAAAACTTTTGAACTTTGTCGCTTTCCAAGGAATTATTTTTCGTCCCACCATAACTCATCATGGCTAAACTCTGTAATTTTCAACTGAAAAATAAATATGCCTGTTCCATGTGGATGCTTCTTCAAACGCGAAATTACGGTTAATTTGCCTATCGAATAATAGGAGCATTTTGCTTTGATACATGATGTTGACTTGTGACAAGGATGGTAGTAAATCCTCTCATTTCGCAAATTGTTAAATTGTTACACTGAAAATAATTTCACGTCAATCATTATCGCTGATATATTCGCACATTAGATAGAGCATCATCCGAGTTGTACGTATATTATCTGGCTACTCTGCTGCTCGCTGCTTGAGTGCTTGGCAAGCATTAACTTCATTCACTTTTCCCCAACCCTGTCAAAGCCTACTTCGGTGTCAATCAAATTTGTGCAACCGGCTAACTAGAAGAAGCGAGCAGGAACTCCAAAGCATGACAAATAATTTTCCGCTGATTTGCACTGAAAATCATCTTGTCTACTGTACTGATCAGAACCAGAACCAGGGCCATAGATCTACACGTGTAGTTTTTTGTCTGTTCTTGTTTTGTTTCCGTCTTTCCCATCCATATCCATATAACAGCACTCCGGAACACAACGGTAACTTTTCATTTAATCAGTGGAAATTTTTCTGCTTTTGAAAAAGCCTCAAAACTCCTGACAGAACACGTGTCGGATGGGAAATTCGATCTATCCGCAATCCCTCCTTCCTTTCTTAAATATTATTATCGGTGACTCTCGGTGGCCATTTTTTTGTTTATATCACCGAAAAAACAAACGTGTTTCATTTAGTCAGCATTATTCTTCAAGTATCAGTTTTCTCGGTTGATTGGTGTAGCCTTTTTTCCGGCGTGGACAATGCACTTTAATTGATTGCATTCGAATAGTGTCCCTCGTGTCTTCGTCAAACTCAAACATATATAGGGAAGAGGAAAATGGCAACATTTTTTTCGATTTTCCATTAACTTTGTGTAGTGTTAAATGGTCATATTCTACCGTTATTCTGTACTTAAAAATGAAAGGTTCCAACATTGCTTTTCGCCACGGAGGCAAATTAGCTGCTGCTTGCCGGATTTTCGAACGATTTCCACTTCTGTAACATCAACAGCGAAGAGGGGATCACTCCTAAAGCCAGGGTATAATATCGCGCATTAAGAACAATAACAATGCCCCAATTATCTTATTGTAACTCGATGAAGAATATCCGTTTCATTTCAACGTTATGTATTGTTATGGATGGTGAACACACGAGAGAATATACTTTGTTTGAGAAGTCTTTTCAAAGTTACGCGCCCAAAACGGAGCAAGAACTCACTTCATGGCTCGAGATTCGTCGTACCTTTAGCTCGTTGTCGTCGTCGGGCGGGAGTGGGATTGTGGAAATAATAAAAGCGAACCCTGTTACGATGAAGTGGTGGGTAATGCATAATCAACCGCCAAACGAAAGAACGAACCGATTCTATGGCCAGCCGCCGCGTGTATTCACCCCGGAACCGAAAACGGAACCTAACCTAAACACTATAAACAGGAATGGTTCGTTGAATGAGTGTTGGCTGGCTGAACAAAAGGACTCTAATTTGATAAGTTTGCTGCTAGCAAACCAAAGAAGAAGAAAAATACCTCTCGTATTCTTGAGATGGGATTTCCTTAAAGCTGCATCCTTCATATGTGTGTTCCATTCGATTAGCGTGAGTTGAATAAGCAATAGATACTTTAACCACTTAGGGCTAGGTGGGGTAATTATGAACAAAATTTCTTCATTTGGCACACTATCAGCCACCATATGTTTATTTCTTATCATAAATTCTGAAAACTTGCCAATATTGAATGTTTCCGTGCTCTTCATCATTCTGTAGAGCAACTTTTTTTTCTTGGTCTTGGTGGTCCTTGAGATGTCTGTTCATAATTACCCCGTCTGTTCATATTTACCCCCCTGTCTAGGGGGTAATTATGAACACGGATTACGGACTTGGTATAAAATTTTTGAAAAGTAACAGTATTTATACGTTACATTTACCCATAGTAAGCAGTGTATGGTGATTTTTTACTTAAAAAATTATGTTCATAATTACCCCAAACTCTGTTCATAATTACCCCGAACGCTGTTCATATTTACCCCGAGACTTGTCCTATATGAATTATATGGTGTCAGAAAATCTCAATTCAACACCAAATAATGAAAATAATTTTCAGTCATAAGAAAATGGGTTGTTTTATAAAAACTCAATTCAATTCATGTATAAAACTTATAAAATAATCAAAATTTAAAGGTAAAACAACGCAAAAAATAGCTATTTAGTGTTCTTTTGTATTGATTTTTTTTCTATATTTTGTTTCGGTAGTTAAATTTTTTGTTGCATCTTTTACGTTTTGGTTGGTTTCTTTTTCTTCCGTATCTTTATGTCGTTGTAGATCATTTTTATTTGATAAGACCTCTCCATACGTGTAAAATTTTGGGCGAGTTAGGCTACTCGATAGTTTTTACATCCGTTTTAAATGTTCTGCGCAGCAAACATCAAGCTTTCAAATAAATGTCGTAGGTTAGGCTTTAAACATACGTGCGAGATATCATGAAATTGAAGCCTATACATATACAGAAAATTCTTAATTTTTTTTGAAAGATGGTTGTTTCATAAAAACACCCATTAAAATCTCCTTGGATCAGTGAACAGCCATATTTTGCAAAGCTTGTCAATTGTGTATGATCGACTGTTTTGAAAAATATTTACACTAATCAATTTTCTTATATCCTGTACGAAATTTCACATTAGTAGCTCTATTTTCTCAAAAAAAATTATAACTGCAGAAGTTTTCATCACAAAACTGAAAGAGAAAATCTTCAACCGAATGGTTTTCATTTTGTACTAAATTTTAAAAAATGTATTTGAACGAATATAGATTGAAAAATGTAACTAAGTATAAATAAGACTGCAAGAAAATAGATTTTGGATCTTTGTTATCCGAATGTGACTCATAAACAATTATTCTTTGCTGTTATTCTAATGCTCTCAATAGCAGCACGTTGTCCAAAGATACAAGAAAATTTATCTTTTTGACCTTTGTTTTGTGGACTTACTCATCTATTAAATTTATCATGGTTTTTCATATATTTTACTGTTGACCATAGAATTTTAAGGTTTATAATAATGTTAAATTTCACGCGGTAATGAATAAAAACTCGAGCAGTAAACCTTTTGTTGAAAAATGGCGAATTATATTATTAGTAAAATTAAAAATTTCTTCAAGTCTAGTTTATAACCTTGTTATTTATCAATACAAAAAAAAACTGGTTTTGGAAGGACGTAAAATCTTTATTCGGTGTTAGAAAACTATTCCTGGGATACAGGTTTTCGGTTTCGGTATTACCGGTTTAACTATCCGTACGCACCACTCACTAAACCTGAGAAAACATTTGACTGCATTTTTTTCTATCAACAAAAAGAAAGTTCTTATCACAATTTTTTTAATACAAAATTAAGACTCGTTTGAATGCTGATTTAACTTTTTTCAAACTTTCTGTTTTATAAACTTTTTTCACTTTTGAAGTTTTATTTAGTTTAGATAAAATTGTGTTCAAAACTTGTTTTCAAAGACTGAATAGAACTGGCATAGCTTTTTTTCTAAATCCGAATCTTATTTTTGGAAAAAAACAATCAATTTCTCAAAAATTCAAAACTTAACACATTGCGGACTTAATTTAATTATGAAATTTATAAAAATTGGTCCAGTAAGTTCCTGTGTTAAGATCATACAGATGGGGGGGGGGGGGGTAGTTTCGTGAGAAATTTCTTACAAGGGTAGGAGGGGGAAGGGGTCTGGAAATGCTTGGGTAATAAATTGATGGCCTCCTAAGTAGATGAATAAAACATTTGACCATCAAAAAGCCAAAGAAATGTCAGGAAATGTGTGTTCATAATTACCCCATAGGACGAAAACTATGGGGTTAATATGAACACTCATCAGTGAATCAGTGCGAATAATTTTTTTCAAAATTTCATCAAAATCTAGACAGAGCATCATAAACTGAATGTAAAACTTGTGATAACAACATTCCAGATGGATTTCCTATGATCAGATATTCAAAACAATAAACATTGTCCGAAACGATTTCCGTTTCACGAGGTAATGGTTTTTTAAAACATCTGAAATGATATCATTAGGATTTCAAAACAGATCGGAAACAGCTTAAAGCTATCAATCGGATGTTAAACTACCACTTTTGGAACTTTTTGTGTTCATTCAACCCCCACACCAGCGCGTATGGCACTTGTTCGGAATTACCCCGTGTTCATAATTACCCCACTTGACCCTACTGCTGTACCATTTATTTTCACAAACATCGTACCGAAACACCTGGTTTCCAATAGATTCATCAGAAAGTTCAATCTAAAGGCTCATAACACACCAACCACTATCAAAATGGTTTTGCTTAAATTTGAAAACACAGGATCTTTGTTTAAGTTACTAAACTCATTTGGATTCCTTTTCCATTTTTTTCCAATGATAACTGATTCTGCGTTTCAAATATTTATCCTCTTTTTTTAATCAGTTTTCAATCGCTCATTTGCACTTGTATGAATGAGATTGATATTCATAAACATCTCATGAAAAGGTTTTTTTTTGTTTTAAAAATATAAAATTGAAATTCACATTTGGTGCAATTTCTGCTTTAGCTCTGATTGTAACGTTGAACTTCTTTTTTTATTTAATTGATATTTTGTTTCTCAAAACTTGATTTGAAATTATGATTTAGATTTGAGACACTGAATGGTGGTTCTGAATATAACCTGATTTCAAATTTTGAATTTTTAAACTTTTATATGTGTATGGAATTTGAATGAAATTATTTTGTTTATTTTTCGAATTTCGTATTCCATGTTTCAAATCTTTACGATACTTCCCAATTTTCATTTAGTGAATATTTCTCTATGAAGCACGATCAATGATGAATTGAAAATCATTTAAAACATCTACCCTTTCATTTGTCTAACTAAATCATAGAATTTTAGTTGGTGATAAGGATATTAAAAAATGAGAATTAATTTTTCTATTTGGCAGCTCAAATCAGAGCTTTCATTTTTGAGAAATTTCTTAACTCTTCCGGATTGTTTGCACGTGATTAATTATATTATTTGAAGACAGTATACTGATTTTGATTTTGAAGACAGTATACTGAACTCATCTCCAGTTCGTTTACACGTTTAAAATGTTTAATATATATTATCTGGGATAGCATTTGAAAAAAACGAATGCTCGTTGTATAAATGTATGATTCGTGTAGAAAAAAAAACTACTTTCGAACTTGTTGGATGAAAACTATATTTTGGCTGGAAAAAAACACGTTTTGCCTTGGAATGCAATACTACTTATCATGGCCACCTTTCTGTCTGTACTCTTAAGCATGTTTAAACAAACTGATACATGTTACGCTTTAACCCTTCACAAATAATAATGATTTGTATTGAGCATTGTCGACCCGACTTTTGATTTGAGCACCTGACCATAAAAACTTGGAAAAGTTTCTCGAAAATCTGCCAAATCTGTGATTTGTCACAAAATTCTATGATTTGTGACACAGACTCTGTGATGCAGATGTCTTCCTAATTTTGTGAATTTACTGATTTTTCGGCAACCTGGCTCCAAACACCTGTTGACTACTACCAGTTTTCTTTTTTTGCTGAAGATAACCTTCGAAGAGAAAGTTAAGAATGCATGCGTCATGATTGGAAATAAACGAGCATTTATTAAAGTCGAATCTAGAACCAGATATATAATAATTTTCCTGATGGATTTGAATTTTTAAACAGTATCGGATTTTTATCTACTGTCGTCCATCCATAACAAGTTACATTCGAATGATTGTTGTTGAATGGTTACTTTTTAATAATAAATACCAGGCGGGACACGAAGCAACGCACGCGGTTATCCGTTTAAAGTTGCGGTTGTGGTGTCCGTCCTATAATAACCCGCGGGGCAATTGAAAGCAAAAATTTGCAGTTTTCTAGGCTTGCTGACCGCGAACGGTAATTGCTATAATTTAGCTTTATTTCAATTGAAAATCTTGCCAAGCCGAGCCACCATTCATTTTAAGGCTCGGCTGAATTGAACAGGGCAGGACGGTCGGTTTAAAATAGTCCTATGGTTTTCAGCCCTATATTGTTGATGGTAGATTGAAATATACATTCCCATCCGTTTGCAATCATATGTATACATACAGAAACACACTGTGGACACAAACCTGGCAGAGCAGACCAATCGGAAAACATGGACGCAGAATTAAATGCCATCAACGGTAATCGAATATATAATCAGCAATCAGCATCCACCAATTAACAGGAATGCACACCTAGCAGTTAACTGATAAAATTGCACCTAAGCGCGCAAATGTTTGTAACCGAACTATGAGTTGGGTTTTTTTTTCGCTTTTCAATCCTGGATCATGGCATGGCGATTGAGAGATGGTGTGGCAGCATCCGAGGACGCCACATTCGAATCGGATCGCGGTTTCCAACGTGTATCGTATTTTATCTGGTGGTTTTCTGGAAATTGGTAACGTCAACAATCGATGAGCTTTGTTTTTTTTTCTTTCTTTCAAATTCTGAAATATGGGCATACTTTCATGTAATCATGCGCATTGAAATGTAACCAGTCGGAATGGCGAAAAAAAGCTCATTTGCATTACGGTGAAGCACTTTGTTTCTGAGTTATAATAGTTTCAAATGAGTTTAAAATTAACTTAATGGGAATCGTTTCCTTGTCGGAAACGAATGATAACACAAACGCCGACTCCCAATGTTGGGTAAAATGAATTGATATCTAAATATATATAATTTGTGAGCCGCGCTTGTATGTAGATATTCTGATGAGTGCAATTATCGAACAAATGGAACTGACGGCACCAAAAACAATGCAATTCGCCTGTAAATGCACGGCAAATTTATAAATTTGTCAGTTTGAATTTGAAAAATCTAAATATCATTAGCGAAAATAAAGGCTGAGCTACTGGTGGTCTGTGAAATGAAATTGATTGCGAAAATAATACCCATTGTATTGCATTCTATTGTGAGGGGATGGTAGATGTTTGTCTGTGCGTTCAACAATGTTTAATTTATATTTGGTTAAAATCGCTCGAGCATACAGGTACTGAACCGTTTTGTAAATTTGATAATTTTACAATGGATTGAAACATAACCGAATCAAAAATCAAACTTTTATAAACGGGCTGATTTCTGTTTAGTGCTTGCAATGCTCATTCAGATAGTTCTGAACTATGAGAACTTGAAAAACCTTTTTATCGCTTGCGTTTAACTTCTAGTTTGAATTTTTTATTTTTTATTTTTTTATTTGACCGAATACATAAAAATATCTTAGGATCTGGTTACATTACACATTACAACCACCAAAATTGGTTGTTAATAGTTTTTTGGGCAATATTAAAGGATACCAATCAATCTAGTAAGCGTTGATTTGATGATAGCGCATGCTTTTTCTCTTCGACCGGGAACATTTTATTTGTTAGTAAATTTAAGGAAGTGAAAGTAGTGGAGACCTTTGCCAAAAAATTGTTACCGGATGGCCCGCGTATTTGTATTAAATGTGACAACCTATGTGATCCGATGGAAGATTGTCCAGGTGTGCGAGAGCTAGGAAAAAATGAATACTTTTGAAACATTTTCAAAATAACTCGCAAACTCACAATCGGATTCCAATAAATCTTATTTTATACAATCGTGTCTACCGTGCGTAGAAAGAAACATTAACAAGAAAATAACGGTCTTGATAAGAATAAATATAGGTATGTAGTTTAGTTTACACTAAAGGAGACCGTTTCCAGCAAAAAAGTGAAAGTGAGCCAAAATTCACAAAATAGAACTGTTTTTCATTCAGTCAATTTTTCCCTTGATTATTACTAGGCTTCTAACAGGGAGTGATTAAATGTCCATTTCTAGATGTATTTTCTCCTATTTTTGTAGTACATATCCCGTTCGATCTTGGCAACACGCCCGTACATTTTGTGTTGCCAAAATCGAATGTTGCCAAAATCGAACGGTTTTTTTTTCTCAACTTTTTTTCAGTTATTTTTTCAAAATAACTGTTATTATTATCAAACACGTTAATTTTGGTTAATTCTCGACCATTTGTAGTCATTTTTTAATTTTGTTCATCATGTTTTTGAAGCATTTTCCACTTTTCATGTTTTGTTTATAATGTTTGTTTTCAATTATCATATTTTCTTGTTTTTGTCGTTCTTCATCCTTTGTTAGTTGTTTTTAGACATTTTCAGTCTTTTGTTTGAATTTGTTTTTTAACTTTTTGAATTTTTCATCTTTTTGTCAGTCTTCAGTACTTTATAATTTTAAAAAAAAAAAACTTTTGTTTTTATTGTTGCATTTTATCACCATTTCAGAACATAAAAACGTATTTCTGGTGTTTGTCTAAATTAAATTGGTCATGTTATAACGAAAACTAAAAGGTAATGTTGATTCTAAAAACCGTTCGATTTTGGCACATGTGCCAAAATCGGATGTTGCCAAAATCGAATGTTGCCAAAATCGAATGTTGCCAAAACGAACGGGGTCTGTATTACTTTCAGTAATCTTCATAACATTTTTGATACGCAGTGTGACAGTCTATAAAAATTGTAACCATATTTTATCACCTTTACTAAGATTAATAACAAAATTTAAAACAATTGTTTTCACTAATATGCTTTTTCAGTGATTGTTTATAACATCGAGAAAAATCGGGTATGGCTTTCAAGGGGGTTCACTTTTCCGAGACAAGTTGCCGTTCTTCCACTACTGACTGTTGGTCACTGAATTGCTCGATAAGCTTCCAAATTGTGTTTGAAAAATTTAGATCTACTTATCAGAAAATGTATTTCTGCTCTTCCGTGTCCTATCGGTCCTATCCAGATTCGTCCACGGTCTCGCCGTCGTCCCTCTGTTGTAGGCAAACAATTCGAACAAATAAGAAAAAAAACACCACCAGCTCGAAAAAAAAAACTCGAGGCAGCTCGATGAAATTGGGTAGCTGTTGTGGAAGCACAGCGCACAGATCATCCGTTCGATATTTTTACTCCCCATTATAAGAATAAATACATAAATAAAAAATCACCCTGTGTATTGTTTTCCAGATAAGAGAATTGCACTGTCAAACCAGAATGATAAATTGCGCCAACATTTCCATACAACAACAATTCGGGGGTACACAGACGAGGGAGAGCGAAAGATAGTATAGTACGGACGTGAAAATGGGATTGAGCTGCTGCGAGAAGCGAGATGAACGGGAATCAGGACGAGTGGAATATAGAATAGCTTTAGGCTTAGAAAAAAAGGACCTTGTCAATGAATGGGACAAGGCGGCATGCGATCAGCCGCTGCCGTTGGAAACCGAGAATGGCGCGTGTTCGTACACTTTTATAAAGAAATTTCCAGCCAAAACTTTTCTTCTTGGAAAAGTACTTATCTCGCCGAGCGTTGATTAGTAAGTTAAACACCGGAACAGGAGTTTAAAAAAAGCAGAAAAATGCGCCTCGAATGAATTAGGTACTTCTTCTGGCAGTGAGGAGAAAAAGTTTTAGAATTACTCGTGCAATCGGTGTAAGCAAATATTTTTCTGTATCAGTTTCCAATTTACGGTATCTTCCCTAAACATAGGACTTATTTTTTACGAAATTTATCATTAAGGAAAGTTGGACGATTAATGGACCAAACACAATAAGATGTAGAACATTAAATATATTAAACTACAAAAGAGTTCAAAGCATTTATTCATCACCGCTCTAAATGCTACTTTCAGTGCTTTTTAATCATGAATTGGTAACCTTCCTACTTCACATCCTTATAGGACAATCGCGAAATCGACCGACAAAGGCGACGTGGTTTCATTACTACGAGGTTGAACCATCCTCGTAATTTAACTTTTTCCATCCTATTATTCAATTATAGATAAGAGTCATGAGGCGCAGTCAAGAAACAAAAGAAGAAGCGACGACGTCAACGGCGAATCTCAAAACTCTGGACGTTAATATAAAGAGATAAAACAAGATTAATTTATTTTTGCTTCTAGACGAATGATATACGCTGATACTATCTGCACTTATTTATAATGTAACATTCTACGTCATTTTCTTCAATTTTCGCTGTCCTGTCTTGGCCTGTCCCGTCCCGTAGCAGTGATAGTTATCTCGCCTGGGGAATTGTCCTTTTTCTCCGGAGTTTTGCATACTATACCCACAATCTTGTGGGAGAAAACTGTAATCTTATAAAAAAGTGACATGTTTTAATGCTCAATGTAAGATGAGAAAACATCCTCCAATATTATGCACAGCGCCTCAAACCGCACCAAATGAGCGGGCAGGCAGGCACAGTAGCAAAACATGGCCGTGTAGCGGCAGCAGCATCAGAAACCATCAGACTTGCTGGCTTCGAACCCAGGAGCAATAACAACAACAAGCACAAAAGTAAAAACAGCATCACTCGTTGTATACCAAAAACACTTCCCAACAACACCGACACCGTAATCATCATCAGCCAGAAACCAGAATCAGCATCTCTACGTGCGTTTCGTTTCGTTTATACCTCGTACCCACATAGAAGAAGTGCTCCTCTACACACGAGCCAAAAAACGGGAAAAACGAGATTACGCACGCTTTAGCTCGAAAACATTCATCACTGTGAAATGTTTACTAATACCCTGGATTAGAATGAAATTGTATTTTAGGGAATAAATTTTAATGTCAAATCCTTTTTGGAAGCGATGTACAACTCCTGGCCTAGCCTAGCCTGGCCTATATAAACCTAACCTTACTTTTATACATACTAACTATACTATGTGTAAGTAGGTATATGTAGAGGGCAGGCAGGTTTGATGCGAACGCCTTTTTCTGCCACTTGCCGGCTGCAGCAGGGAATTTCCCTAGCAAGAACGCAAACGAATGCGATAGCATCTCATCGTGCTTCTTTCCTTTTGGATTGTTATCTTAAAAGAAATTAAGTGGAAATTCGATTTCGTAGATTATGTGTGTTGATATTACCATTTAAGTTTCTTGCAGACATCGGTGAAACGCTCAGAAAACTGCTCTTAAATCTAGCGGTTATCTATCCAGTTTGTTGCTCTAGTAACACACTGATTTATCATGTCGTGGAGGGAATGGTCATTGATTATCGTATCTTCCTTTTCGAAAATTTTACATTCTATACAATTGTCTTCCTCTAGCTTTATTTCCTATACAATTAATATCTGTTGTACAATTTTCAATACATTTAAAGTACGAATTGTACAATGAAATATGTGTGAATGTTGTCCGAAAACACCTGTTACGAAGTTAGAAATGGTTATCTTTCTGTTCTTGTTTTAGAGTGGAAGCATACTTTCGCCACAAATATTTCTGCTATAATTACATACTGAATTGAGATTATCCTAAATGTTAAAGTAATGGAAGAGAAATGTCTTTAAAGGTCGTTGGATTTCAAGAAAAAAAAATCAAAATGCACTTTCCGACCAAAAATTATTCAAAAAATGCATTTTCTAACCTTAAAGCATGTTTGTTTTTAGAGATGTACCGAATAGTGGTATTCGGCGAACTGCCGAATACCGAATATTGACCTTTTCAACTATTTGGCCAAACGAATATTCGGCTGAATATTTGGTCGAATTGAGTTTTAAATGAAAAAAAAAACTTAGGCGATAATTTCAATGCTTTCTATTTCTTCCATATTAATGTCCTCATTTTTCTAGTTGATTATTATCGGATGATGTATTACGGATATTATCGGATGATGTATTACGAGATATTTTTCAAGTAGGGGTCTTTCTGATTTTTAAAATGTCACCAATAACTGAAAAGACATCAGATGACTAGTCGCTTCTAGGGCGTTTATTACCAAAGAGATTCATTCCTATGAAATGTGGGATATAACATGTCGAAACAGGTGAAATTGCTTTTCTGATACTGAATTAGATGAAGGTCGAATTTGAGCAATATATCTTCAAAATAGTTGTTGAAAAGATATATGATTTTTAAACTTATGCATACCTTACTTTCAACCACACGTATCCAGGACGATTTTTGAGGAAAAAAAATGGAAAAGGGCAAAATTCATGTATATTTTGAATTTTTTGAAAAATTGTTTTTTAACACAAAATCTTAAAAATTTTAAAGAGCAATTTGAGTTTTTTATTTGATTTAGCAAATAATTTGAATGAATCCGAGAAAAACTCGGGAAGTTTTAAAGAATATCTGGACATCCCGGCCAGATTAGACTTATCTGGATTCTATACTGGATTTATGGGCAAGTCTGAATATGTATATCCAGAAAATCTGAAGTTAAGGGGGGGGGTAGGGTCTAACGGGTATAAAAAACACCATTTTCACGATTTTTTCTAGAGCTATCGTTCAAACAAATGTATTCAAATTTTTTGCATTATACAAAGCATTGTTAAAAGAACATTTAGTAATTTTTTCGTCGAAAAATATTTTAAAATGATTCGGTGACGGAGCACTTTCGAGGATGCCTTTTAGAAAACAGGATTTGCGGTGGACACTGTATCTCAGCACAGAATCATCTGAAGTCAAAAAATCAGAGCAAAATATTTGTAATAGATGTTTTTCTGGACCCCAACGTTTTTATTTAACTTAAACATTTTTTTATGAAATTTTTGTGGCAAAATTAACGTAAAAACTACGATTTTTCACGAAAAAATCCGCCATTTTTCACCTGTAAAATCTCCCCAAAGTAAAAAAAAAACAAAAAAGAAAAACGTTGGGGTCTGGTATTTTATATGAAGAAATCATGTTCCAAGTTTGAAAAGAATCGGATTAGTTGTTTTCAAATGACGATGTCCACGGACTTTAAAAATGTGCTTTCGAGAAAAACGCGTTTGAAGTTTCTGCTCTTGCTTTCTTGCAGTATTAGATAGGAGGAGATAAAGGCCTATAACTTCTTCAGTTTTGCTTCAATTGACTTGAAAATTTGACACAACATTCTTGAAATGTTTTACAATAAGAAAATAAAAAAATAAAAAAATCGATTTTTTGAAAGTGTTAGACCCTACCCCCCCCCTTAACTATAATCAAAGTTTAAAGCGATACCGTTCAGCATTCTCCTGTACGATCTACAGTGAAAGATACACGGAAACATCTTAGATGTATTTCTGAAACCATAAGTTTTTAATGACTGTGTAACTTTTACAACATCAATTTTGGATATTTTATAAATTATCCAAAATTATTTGAAAAATGTACAAGCCTGTAGTAGGGATTCGACCTATTCGGCCTATTCGGCCGAATACTTAGCTCAACTATTCGGTGAGCCGAATATTCGTCTTAAAGGTTTTTCGACGGTTATATTCCGACCGAATATAAAGCCATAAAATGGTTACTTGGGGACAGACGGCCAATGCAGTGCGCTTGTTTGGTAATCGGCGGTGGCAGAAGAACTATGACAATAAAATTTCGTTTGCTAACCAACTCCGGGATGGTGCACTGAGTTAGATATCGGACTGGCAAGCCGAGATGAGATATTGCAGTTAGTTCGATACTCACATTTTTTTATGAATTATCCAATAGGATGAAAATCCCATAAAATGTTTTTCTTGTTTCGCTTGAATGTAGTCTTGCATCGTTTAGCGTGGGAACTCGAGTCTTTAAGGCAGTACTGGTTTTCCAATCATGTCTTCCTTGATACAGTACACTTTTCGGCGCATTTTCGGCACAGAGATTTTTGCAACCTCTTTTATGGGTGTACAGATAAATTTCCTTAAAAACACCAGATTACTGTGATAGCAATCATGGAAAAAAGTGCAAGTTTTGCAAGGATTGTTTTGTCGAAAAAAAAAAACATTTCTTCAACTGCTCGGTTAAACTCAGTCAAAAATGATGTTCTAGAAAACGTAGAACCACAGATTTTTTTTTACTCATTCGGTTTTAGCGACAGAACAGTTTGATGCGCGTTTGTACTTTATCATCACTATTGAGTTGCTGTTTAAAGCGTACGTATATAAACTTCAGAGACGAATCATTTTCTGAAGCAAAACAATGAGTCTTTTTTTATTGTTTAAATAAGCATTCAAAAGTTCCGACATTCGACGATATCGCCGAACGACAGTTCTCATTGTACATTGTCGGCACCGCGTTGTGTGTTGTGTCAAGTCTTGCCGGCATCATTTGCAAAACGAAAAACTACGAATATGGCTTCGAACTTTATTTGAATGATACCGCCACAAAATCAGGTTTCCTCCATTCGGCGGAAAGCTTTCAATTGTTTGTTACCTACCACTGGAAAGTCAGTAAGCCGTGTGCATACCGAGAAGGATAACCTATCCAAAGCTTCCAAAACAGGCTCAACTCGACGACGACGACGAGATCAAGGGAATATCTCCTCCTTGAGTTAACCGGAAAAGAGATATGTGAGTTTCGCAGCCTCACCCACCCGCCATGCCATGATGGCCATGCGGCGCAGTCAGCCAGCCAGCGAATCGATGCACCAAATATTACCACCGTCTTCTGGCAGCAGCAGCAGCGAACAGCAACAGGTTATATGTAACACAGTCGCTAAACCAAAATGGGTATGCAAAATAGTGGGAACCATTATGAGTACACTGCCATCACAGAATGACACAAAGGAAGAGCAGAGAGACAGAGCTGAAAAAAAGCTACAAAAAATCGATCAGTCTTCGAGATTAAAGAATTGAATAATAAGAAATAATGTTACTTCTTTAAATCAGGTTCTGAATGCCGCCGCCGATATTCAAATGTGTATACGTTGGCTCAAAATAAATATCAGCGTCCAATTCTTGATATTCAACGTCATGTTTGGAATCACGCGCTGTTTTTGGTCCTTCAACCGTCCAGTCCTCTCCAATCACGCCATATCGTTGAGCCATATTGACCACTGGTTCTAAGCATCAGCATCCACCAGGAAAAAGAATCTCCAGACGGGGACTCTCCAGAGCGATGCCGAGGAAAATATTCACTATCAATGTTTGCATTTTGATCGATCTTTCATCCCGTGGTGTCTAATGAGTTTCATGCTGTGCGATGATAGTCATTTAAAAATTAGGTAACTAACCTTCAGCTCGTTTATCGAAGGATCAAAAACGAAAAATGCAAAAATCTTCCTTTGTCTGAAAGTGCAATTTCAAGCTACACCATCTGCTGACTGAAACACCCAACAGATTAGCTTTGCTCCCAATTCCCACTTGGCTTGTACATTTCGGAGTTTAACTACTAATAAGGGAGATATAAAGTATTTCTTTATCAAAACCCACTCTCGAGAATACGACCTCATCTCGAAAGTTATAGCCAAAACAGGCTAAAATCAGCTCACAAATAACGTGCCGAGTACACGCATCCGTCAGTCACACGCACAAACAACAACATCAATTATTTCCTAATTGTTTTATAAGTCCAAATTAAACATTTTGCCGTCTCCCTCGGCGAACCGGAACGGCTTGAGTCTTAATAGGGCAATACACACGCCAACGCCTTCCCCAAATACACATAATGGCAGCAAGCAAGAACTTGGCCAAAAATTCGACAATGCAAAAGGGTTCCGTTCGTCAATTCTCTAGAGCGATCCTCCCGCCATTCACAACATAGAATGCCCCGGACCCATTCTGGCCTGGCACCATACCAAAGAGCGATTCTGGGCTATTCCGGGACTATATTAGTCTTTCCGCTCGAATGCCCTCCATGGAGGAACAAGAGTTGATTGTTTTGGAAATGTCGTTGAGCCAACCAACATCCAACCCGTTCGTTCCACGCTTTACTCCGACTCGACTCGGTTCGATTCGCCCTTCCGTTTCGCTCATCCGGCGGCATCCCAGAGGGCATCCTTCTTCTGCTGCTGCTAACCCCTTCTTGAGTTTTCCACATGCAGCTAGTGTGACAATCGGACGACGACGGTTGAGGAGAAGGGCAGCTGTTGAACTAATTTTACTGCACTCGATTCGATAATTGAGGAAATATTGTATTTCCGGACCTAAGTGTCTGCAAACAAGTAAACTCTTCTTATTCTTCGGGGACCAAAAGAGCACCACTTAAAATTCCGTTTCTTGTTGTTTTGATTTATCTGGCGCGGCTAGACCATTCCTTCTATACGTAGTCTACATACATATATTTAACCAAAACTGCTATCAGATTTCTTGATCAAAGATCAATTGGTTAAGTGTGTGAAATAGAAGCAGGAAGTGAAAAACACAGTGCGAAACCAAAATTATATCAATGAAAAAGTATGGGAAACACTCTCATCGAAAATTTCATTATCTTATTTCTGTATGTCCTATGTCCATTTCTTGTATGCATGTATGTATGTATGTATGTATGGTTCCCCCATCGGTAGCAAGGTCCAGCCTATGTCTGTGTGGCTTGGCCTTCGAATTGCTTCTCGGGCTTCCACGGCCGATGGTTCGTCGAGGGGAGGCATCCAACCTTCAGAGACCTACAATGGTTGGCAATCCACTCCGCTTGCAATAGTCTCTTCAGATTAACCCCAGATGCATTCCCTCTAAAATATATAATTATTTATACAATGAAACACATCTTACCTGTCGGCAACTTATGGGATTCGAACCCAAATGTTTTTCTTGCCGATACCGGGAATCGAACCCAGTACGCCTGGGTTACCAGACTCGCGCCAGCCTATCCACTAGACCACATCAGCGCTCGTATGTCCTATGTCAATTTCTTTCTCATAAAATACTTTATTAGCTTACTGGAGTCTGAAACTGTAAACCGTAAAGCGTTCAGACCTAAAGCGTAAGGCCTGAAACTAAGTTTGACTCGAGTTTTTGAATGTGTAATATGAAATCTAAAATCAAACCGGAATCCGTAATTCATAAGTTTAATTTGGATATTAAACATATCTAAATTTGGAATCTGAGATCTGAGATTCACATTCGAAATAACACAAAAAAAAGTCTTGTGTTATCACATCACATGAGTTCAAATGCTACCTAATAGCAATGACCATACTGACTGGACACTCGACTTCGTTTGTTGGATAATTTTTCCAACAGTACGCCATATCGATTCCAGAGTGCGCATCGATCGATTAGAAGAAATGCTATCCCAGTTAGAAAGTGCCACCCAACTTTCGAACAACAACAGGCAATTCCTACGATAAAATCGGGCTAAACATATACATTTTTCCTACACTCAGAAAAATACTATTATGTATGCCATAAGATTCTCTTATGAACTGGCGCCATAAGAAAAATCTATGAAATTCATAAGATTGTCTTATGACACGAATGAATTCTTCAGATGAACATCTACTTCAATGGGATGTTTTTGTTTTTCAAAAGAGGGTCTTATAGAAACAAGAAATGCCACGTCTAATAAGAATAATTAAAAATATTTGATGTTGAAAAGTTTAATCATTTTTCGACACTTTGGTATTACATCATGGGTGACCAGCAGCACATCAACACCCGGTCCCAAATTAGGTGTTTATTTTTACTGCATTCAGCCCTTCAATCTGGCGATTTTTGCCGGTAAATATGCTGAAAAGTAAACGAAAAATGTTTTCGAGTTCACAAATATATTGAACGTTGACAATAAATCAACTGCAATGAAAACTTACCATTTAGAAAATCATAATCACATAAATACTTTACAACTGATTAGTGTTTTTGTTTGACAAACATGAAATAGATGACTGATGGAATGAATGTGTTCATTATTTTTTTCACAATGCCGTTTCTTCTTTTTTTCATAAGAACTTCGAATGAGAATCGAAAGAATTTCATAAAACTCTCATGAAAATCATTTTGGAACTCTAAAAAGAGGTTCATAAGACGCATCTTATGAAAATTATAATAAGAACTTGCCTGAGTGTACCGGGTCCGTTTTGAAACAAAAAAAAAACTTTGCTATTTACTCAGTATCGTTACCTCGTTTCGAGATAAGACCTTCAGATATACAGGATTACATTTCGGTTCACCACTTTAGTAGTATTTCTCGTCGACTCCAACTTGATTTCCGGACGCCTGTGCTGTTTGCCTAAAATATCATAGAATTAGGAGAATATTTTTACTTAGAGATTCTGATTATATTAATATTACATAGGTACTTGCAGAACGAATTCCCGTGAGCTTCAAAATCTGTCTCGACGGTTGCGAATCGAGGGGGAAAAACGAAAACTATTTTGGCAACCAAGGACTACTTCGATGTGAAATTACAACGCATTCTACTTAAAAGCACCTGTATCCGTGGTCTATTCTAGGGTCTAATTTATACAAGAATCTGACCAACGAAATTAAATCCAATCCAGTGAAAAAAACTGGCAACCCCATTCGTGTTCCATTAACTGTCAAACGTGATTTAGAACTGCCTCGAATTGGATCCCAATCTCATCAGTTTTGGAAAATGAAATTAAAACAAATAAATATCTAAGATAATGACTGTTTTCAACTTGCCGCAGTCCGTGGCGTAGAGGATAGCCTTCAAGTCTTCTAATTCAACGGTCATGAGATCGAATCCTGGTCACTGCATTCACAGTACACTTTCTGTGGGTTGGTGATTTTAGGTTAATAAGATGCTAGCCACCATATCTTCGAAAGATGTACGCCTAGAGTTAAGTAAAAGGAACCTCTTCGAGGAAACATCAAGTTTCATTGAGATCCTGTAAATATGTGTTTGTGTTCGTTTAAAAAACTAATTTTTTCAGATGATTTCTGGAAGAGTGGCAGCTTTTATTATCTCTATTTTCTTGAAATTTTACACATCATAATGTTCAATCATAGGAAATACCGAAAACGCCAATGTTTCAATTATTGAACGTTCAATCTTGCAGTGCTCGTTACGTAATAATATGCATGTTGCAGTTATTTAATAAATATCGGATGGTACTTGGAAATATAAACAAACTGTTTCTTGGTTGCTAGCTCAACCCAAATCCCCCTGCAGTGCATTCTATCAAACGAATTACCCATATATATGTACAACGATTTCTAGTGTTTACATGTGCAATAATTAAATAGAACATTGCCTGTCGAATATTAAAATCATTGTGTTCAAAAACAATTTAAAATAAAAAGACCCAAATGATGATTTTAAAACATATTTCTGCGAAAAAAAACATATCGAATCGAAGCAGAGAAACAAGGTTAACCTACACTGTTAAAATTTCATCCAAAAAACCTTTCGTTATTATTCATTGGCCAAAAATACGCTGAATCCCAAAGACGGTGATCAGTACCTATATAGTGTTCTTACCCTAGTATTGACGAAAATGAATTTCGTCCGATAAAAGTGGGTAAAACGCGCACTCGGCTGCTTGCCTGCACACGAGAGAACAAACACAGTCGAAATAAATCCCGGCGTACAAGATTAGTCTGTTAATCCCTTACGCAATAACATGATTTATGGCATTTCTTTTAAGGAAATTACAACGTACACATGTTTGGGATGATGCTGCAACCGCCGGCCGCCGTCTTCGGCTGCTGATAGCTAACGGAGAAACGAAACGCCGGCGAATGTTGTGTGTGTCCTCCCCACTTCGTCGATATTCCTTGAACTCATGCTCGCTCGTCGTCGTCGTCCTCCGCTTTACAGTAGGGGAACATGCCCTATTATGCGCCACCTAAGCGAATAGCTGATTTTCTATGTATTCCACGTACAAATTGTGTTAAAAATGGGTGCAATCGTTGAAGAAAATAGTTTTCTACAAATGCCTATGATTTTTTATTACTCAAATTGCTATAGTTGCTTCAAAAACTTGATTTTTAAAAACCTTATTCAAAGCCACAGAACAAAACTGTGTTGCAAATACGCGCCGCCGTGTATTCAATACGCGCCTAGCAGCCGAACACACCCGAAAGCAGCCGAAGACCGAAAACACACCAATACTTACAGACACTTTGAATGAAAATAAAATCAAAATGGACTAATCAAAATTAAAAAAAAAAATAAAAGTAGATTTTTTGGGCTGAATTAACGCTCAAAATAAGGTTCTAGACTTTTTGTCCATTTTCAATGAAAATTGGCCTTTTTGAAAAATTAATGCAATTTTCAGCCTACTACGATTGGCGCGTTATAACGAGCGCATGGGCCGTGGTAAAACATACCCTTAAAAAGCATACCATAGCGAGTTCGGTATAATTTTTTAGCATTAAATCGTAGTTTAGATTCTCCTCTATCGATGTGTCAGATAATATTGTCTTATTCGTTTTTCTCTGCTTGGTGACACCTTATTCAAAGTGTTTTAAAATTTAGATCGAAATGAAGAAAAACCTAAATTGTGAAATTATCACGACACAGGAGCATTTTAAGGAAAACTTCATACTTGCCATGACCAATCACAGCATTTAGAACAAATTGGTAATATTTTGCAGGCTTAAAATGCTTCAGATTCTTCAAAACAAGGATGGCGCGTATTAGCCACATGGGGCGTTATATGAACTTTTCCCCTACATTAATCTTTTCTTCCCTCTATTACGCCTTGCAACTCCAACTCGTCGTTGACACGGTAGCTGGACATATCACATACTTACATAAATATTGGAAGTAGGTAGCTAGTTAGCTGCTCTGTCCAGGAGAGGAAATAGTTAGCAAAAACTCTTGGTAAACAAACTTGGCCGCTGAAAGCCGGAGGCAGTTCCGAAAGAATTCATATCAGTCACAGTAATGGAACTGCTACCTTGCTGCTACCAAGGACCGAAAACAGTTTTAATGGTTGTGACTTTTGCTGATTAGCAGTCAAATGCCAAAAATGCTTCTTATGAGCGAGAATGTTGGGGAAAGTGTTCCTAAATGCTCCTACGGCCGTTTGACGAAATGGCTGGCAAGACAACATATCTAATCAATGCATTCTGCGAGCGCTTTGAACATAGGGCAAGAAAGAATTGTATGAATTTACCAACTAAAAAAAAAATTGAAAATTCATTCAATATGTAGTATTTGGACTTTCAAAAATTATACGTAAAAAAGCCCAGAACAAAAACTTGAGTGGTTTTTGTTTCTTATTAAAATGAACTTAAAAGTAAAGCAAATTTAGGCTTTTATGAAGGTTTCGTAATGATTCGAAAGTGGAGTAAGAGAATGGTTTTGTATGCCCCATGATGTTTGTAATATGCCTCTTTCCTAAAATAAAAAGTTAAATAGAATTAATAAGTCTGTGATTTTTATCATTAAAAATTCGATACTAAGCTCTAATTAACATCTTGAGAGAGAATTGAAGTACTCAAATCAGATTTGTTTTATTCCACAAAATTTTAAAAGATTTAGATTTTTATAAAACTTCATTGTCCCGATGTTACATTCAGAAATTCCAGTAAACCATTTCAGAATGACAGAAACCTCACTGCACATTTTGATGATACTTTACCCCGTTCTAGGTTCACCAAGCTGAAAAAAATAATCAAAATTTAATATCAAAATTTTATTAAACACGATTCTAACGCTTCTACCTTTTTTATTTAAATCAAAAACACTTGCACCACAAATGTTGCATTTGTCACCTTAAATCGGCAGTTCCATTGTTTTTTTAATTGACCGCTATCTTCAATTAAGACCAAACAAATGAAAATCCCAATCACAAGTTTTAACATGAAATATTTTCATTTTCGATGTCTGTAAGTTCGAGCCCAAAAGAAATCATCGAATGCAGTTGAACCAGCCAAATATTTCATTAACTGTCCGCCAACTGCAACGTTGAAACAAAAAAAAGGCAATATTTTCATCAATAACTAAATTTAAATAGGTATGTACATTGACCGCTGCAAGCAGCAAGCTTTGTATGAAAATTTCAAATTTATACATTTTTAAATCTCCCATAACTTTTTTTGGTTGTTTTAATACCAAGAAAAGCAATAAATATTTTGGAAGTGATTCATTCAGTCCTGAATTACCGCAACAAGTTTAAATTTTGTATAAAAATTTGTATGGGATGGCAAAATTTTTCATTAAAAAATCGCCAGAAATGTACTGAAAGTTCTTAAACATATTTTTGGATTTCAAATATTTCTTAATTCTTGCATTACATTTCATGAAAACAAACCTTAAACTTAACTTTTACCCCAGAAATGATATTCGATGTTATGCAAAAAACTTTTGGCGTTTTATATAGCTGAAAATAAAAAAAATCGCAAAAAAACTGCTTTGCATAGTCAATAAATTTGTAGACTTATTAAACTTCGATAAAAACATTTCTTTAAAGCTCTAGCAAGCAAAACCACCTACCATTTTTTATAATTTCTATTGAATTCCATTTTTTTTTTTTTGAAACAACCATAACTTTTTCATGGATCACCGAGCTTCTTCTCATGTTACCAGGCAAAATCAATAATTAAGAACAAACTCATCTCAAACTTATTTGAATATTCTGGATAATTTAATGTGCAAAAAAATCTTCTTCCATACATAATTTAAACACGTTGCGCTAATTCAGGAATCAATCATATCATCTCAAATTTTACACTGATGCGTGGTGACCCCAAAGACATCGAAAAAAACATATGGGAACGAAAAGTTATTTTTTGCAGCGATCTAATGTACATACATACATTCCCCGTTCGATTTTGGCAACATGCCCGTACATTTTGTGTTGCTAAAGTCGAATGTTGCCAAAACCGAACAGTTTTTTTCCTCAACTTTTTTTTCAGTTGTTTTACAAAATAACTCAAATTATTATCAAAAACTTTTTTTTTTGTCAATTTCTGACTATTTGTAGTCATTTCTAATTTTTTTCATCATGTTTTTGATGAATTTTGTACTTTTCTTATTTTGTTTATATTGTTTGTTTTCATTGTCATATTTGCTGTTTTTGTCATTCTTCATCATTTTTTAGTTGTTTTTTGTCAATTTCAGTCTTTTTTTTTTGAATTTGTATCTGAACTTTTTGATTTTTCATCTTTTGTCATCTCGAGTACTTTAAAAAAAATTAAAAAACTTTTGTTTTTATTGTTGCATTTTATCACCATTTCAAAACATAAAAACGTATTTATGGTATTTGTCTAAATTAAATTGGTCCTGTTATAACGAAAACTAAAAGGTAATGTTGTTTCTAAAAACCGTTGCCAAAATGTTGCCAAAATCGAATGTTGCCAAAAACGAACGGGGTCTGTATTTCTTTTTCTGTCTATTACTCTTGCTGATACAAATTTGGGAGGAAATAACTTGAAACCCGATGGACGATACTTTTTAGCCACCTCACAGGCTATGACGTTCGAGACTTTTAATTTTATGAAATTTCCACGGTCTCAGAAAAACACGTTTGACGTTTGAAGACATTTGATCATGAATGAAAATTATTTCGCCCAGTCTACTGCAGACTGCAAAAAAAACTTTTCCATTTCAACATTTTATTGCTAAGATAAGATTCTGTTGGTTTTTTTCAAACCGATATGGTTCTCTTTCTAGCGCTCTCTCTATACTAATGAAGTGAAAAGCGAGACAAAATTAATTTCATCAATTCAAATACCAGTGATGGTTGTCATAGTGTTTAATTCAATGTTCACCTGACATCATCTGGTGGCGCATCAAAGCATTATATCCGTGACCGACCATTCGTACTCATAGCTTCGGTCGCCGAAAAAGAGAACCTAAATAGCAACATAGTTGTTTTTAACGGGGCTTTTTTACGAACGTATACAGAAATCTACTTTCTTTTTTTTTCGGTTTCGGCTCACGCCATTCATCGCCCAGGCAATGGCAAATGTGCAAAAACACATTACCAGACAACATTTTGCATACGATGGCAGAAAAAAAAATCAAAAATGCTACTAGTTGGTATGTATTGCACTCATAGGTCGGAAAATTGTCTACGAAATCCGGGATGGCTGCAACCTTTTGGAAAACCATTCGGCGAAGGCGAATAAAAAATGCAACCATGCAGCAGAACAGCAGAAACCTTTCAATGCGGAAAATTTGCATTTCATTTAGAGTATCATAACTGTCAATAAGCCATTTTTTGTATTTCCCATGATTTGTCATTTTCTGTCTCATTCCACGTAGCAAACATTATACGCGTTCACGGAAGGTTATTATTATTTAATAGCCTACTGCGGTTTCCTCCGGTGCATGGAAATCATCATAATCAGCAGCAGCAGCAGCATCACCATTGCTAGTAGTGATAATTTGCATTTCTGTTCCATTTGGTTAGTTAATACATTTAGTGTTCATGATCGGTGCTTTATCTGAGAACTGTCACGGTGTCACATGATCTGGAAATCAGGAATCAGTGTGAGGGTACATTTCCGTTTACCCTTCTTAAAGTATGCCGTCAACTTGTTGGCCCAGCAACACTCTCAACTTCAAAGGCTTCTAAAAAACTCACGTCCTCAGATAATCATATACTTTATGCATAAAAAGTTTTAAGGTTAGTGGGACATCAAATTGACAAAGTCCGAAGAATTATTAGCTTCTTTAGTTGCTCTCAATTTTCTAAAAACAGGCGATTTTCACTGTTCTTCGAAAAAGGGTTAATTTGAAACAAACTTAGTTTTAATTATCATCGAAATCGCTGACTGCCGCTAGATACTGAGCATATCTCGCTTTGTACCCGGATGAAAGGAAGAAAATGCAATGGAATCGCTCCAATATTGGTTCGTTTTCATAATCTAACGAAGAAAGCTAAAATATTCAACGACAAGTGTCGCTGAAGGATTTTTGTGAACCACCGCTGGACCCCTACATACCAGGAATCCATCGGTCCCTGAAAAGCTTCTCACCCGCTCTTAAGGTAGGGTTGCCATTTGTCCCGCAAAAGCCCCGCTGTTACATGAAGCCCCGTTTGACGGTACGCAAAGTTTTTTTCCTCTCTATTATTCCCAAAAGAAGGCACCTACTCACTTGAGTGATAAGGTTAAGGAAACCCGAATAAAAATTCAATAGACTTTTATCATCATATTAGTTACAGTGAATTTCTTTTCAATTTTATGAGCTAGCAAACAGTAGCATCACAATCCGCCAAACAAAAGCAAAAGCAGAAGGAGTGAGCAAAAGTCAAACGCAATGTGCGCCATTTACGTCATTGTTTTCTGTATCGTTTTTCACAGGATATATTTTGATAAACATTCCACTCACGCCATACTATGGCTATGGCAGCACATGTATCCCAAGTAAAACTTCTCAATTTCGTTCGCAATCGTAATTTTCATAATTGCAATAAATAATAAACACAACCTGTCACCAGATGGTGCACCACTCAATTTAATACCATTGTCGTGTTGTCGTTGTGAAAATGGCAGAGCAGAGGGCAAAGAGAGCATAGGACGAGAAACGACAACCCCCGATATGAAACGACAACGATGAAAGGTGCAAACTAGCAGTAGGTAGTAGGAAACTGCTGGCTGATACCTACCGGGAAGGAGGTTTGGATCGGGTAACCCGGCCTTCTTTCCGTCGCGCCACTGAGACTCGAAGAATATCTCTCAATTCAAGAAGCAGCTTAGGAGCTAAACGTTTGACCAGCCGGCGTGGCGGCCTTTAGCTTCATTCAAACAAACCCAATATGGAAGATCAACGGAAAAAAAACCCGCCTAGAAGGGAAAGAAAATTTAACATGCTTTGGTGGCATCTGGTGGCAAAGATATAAGTACATGTAAAATTAAGCTCCAGATAAATATCAGACTCTGCCAGGACTCGGAAAGCTGGCCTTTTCAATTTCATGTACCCGGGTAAGACCATGGATAAGCCGACGAATTTGGATAAGGATTCCATCAAAATAGTTCAAAATCGAAACATCGAAACATTTACAAACATAGTTATCAGTTCGTAGAATCAGTATAGGATTTTTTAAGAATACATTATACATAAACCACACACAACATTCTGAGGAAATACTTTACTATCCGCTGATTAATAATTAAAAATAGTGTTCCAATCTTAACACCCTGCAATCTATCGCGGGTCTATCAAAGTAGGCCGAAATGGCCAACAGATAGATTACACCAAATCCAGATATGTGATAGGAATTGCCACTGAAATTTTTCTCTTTGTTTCACAAAACATACTCTATGTTTAATAGAGTTTTTTTTTTTCATATACAGTGAAAACCCGATTTTATCACCCCCATGATGAATTTTAGAGTGATAAATCGGGGAGAGTGATAAAATCGGGAGATTTTTTAGAAAATATATTAATCCGTCATTATCTAATAAATTACTGCAAAAAACGTATATTATCCCAACAAAACAGTGTAGAGGTTTTGTAGTGGATATTCCCTTTTTTGACATACTACTAGTTATAGGTCCTTTTTACATCAAAACATCATACAATATTGGTTTTACACATCTTTAAACACCTTGTTTCGACCGGTGTTATCAGAAAAATTAAATAATCTTTAATGGTTCAAATCCTAATGATCGAATTATTTCTTTTGGTTATAATTTATTGAAGATAAGATTCAAAGCTTCCGTTTAAATCAAAATAAAAAAAAATGTGCCTGTTACATATTTCGCATCTAAAAATGTCTGGATGACTCGAATGATTTTCCTAAACTGGTTCCTCCAGGACTTCGTACCAGCAGTACGCAAATCTTCATTCCTCCTAAAGCTGTGTTGTTACTGGATAATTGCTCAGCACATCATATGAATGATGAGTTAAAAAGCGATGATGGTTTGATAACTGTTTTTATGCCTCCAAATGTGACTGCAGTGATTCAACCCATGGATCAGAATGAAATTCAGAACTGTAAACTAAAATATCGTCAAAAACTTTGGCTACATGTCATGGCTCGCGAAATCGATATCGGTCAAAGCTTGAAGAGCATAACGTTGAGGGATTTATGTTTCTGGATGCACGATGCCTGGAGTGAAATAAAGCGTACAGTAATCATGGGAGAAAATTGGAATAATTTTAATAACAAACTCGTTCACGAAGATGTTGTTCCCTTGATCCATTTGATTGGTGTAAACAATCGCTATGAAACTATTTTGCCACCGGACCCAGAGGAGAGATATGTAAGTAAAGCTTTTACGGATGAAGAAATTCTGAAAATGACGCTGGATGATCAGTCAGCATTAAATGAGCCCCTCGAATCATTGGAGCCAATAAAAATTTCGGATGTAGCACCAGATTCAGAATCAGCGGAATCTACCACAAATGATTCATGTGAAATTTCAAGAAACATAATTGATGTTGAAGCTGTACGTATGTTGGACAACATAGTTGATTGGGCTGATGCTTCAGTCCTCTCTATAGATCATGTCATCTTCTTGCAACGTATCAGAGAGGTTGCATTGAAGAAAGCCCAAAACAAATAAAACACAGGTTTTAGATATTTAGTTATAATTGTATTCAACAACTTTGATTTAGTTAAAATTGTATTAACAAAAAACCTGTTCAAAACTTGACTTTTTTGTGTAAAAATCTTGATACGTCAATCATGATCAATGTGATCAAGGTGTGAACAATCATCTTCACTTTCAATATCGATGTAATCATCCATCAGTTTTGTCCCTTCAGAATGATTTCAACGTTAAGATATCCAATGAAAATGAAAAAAAGGCGATTTTTAGTAATTTTGCGTTGAATAAAGTATGATGACAAAATGGGGTGAAAAAATTAGACAATATCGGGGGTAGACAAAATCGGGGGCAGACAAAATCGGTGTGTGACAAAATCGGGTTTTCACTGTATTTACTTACACTTTCACCATTTTTGTGAATCTTGTACATAAGTCGATGTAATTCGTCACTCAAATTTATTCTGGTAATAATTCTAGCGAAAAAATTATATTGGTACAAACTCTTAGAACACAAAGATTCTAAGCATTGTTTTACACATCTAATTCTAGCATTGTCTTTAGGTAAAAAAAGGCACCAGTTTGCTTTCAGCAGTTTCTGAGGCACAATGCAAAATTAAAAAAAAAATGTGGACTTCTTTTTGACCTAAAACAATCCTTTGAGAGTCTTGACCACGAGATTTGATAAAAAAAAAACTCAACAACTTGATACGTTGCTACTTGGCTAATAGGACACAATTTGTCAGCTTACGAGAGGCAAGAATCAGAAAATTTGGAGGTTTGTGTTCCGCTAGGCAGCAATATCGGACTTTTGTTTTTCTTACTTTACATTAACGATCTCAGCAAGCTGCCGCTGCATGGCAAAATTCGTCTATTCGCTGATGACACAGCCTTCTTTTATTCTGAAAACTATTGCAATCATGAAAGACAGAAGAACTCATGAATATTTTTCCGACGATCTAAAAAAGCACATGAATTTTTGTCCTCCTCGGATAGAAGCCCAACTACACTATGCTTTCAATCCGTATAATACAAAAATAAAAAAAGGAAACAAATTGAAATATCAATACTATTTATTGTTGTTGCCGCAGTTCCAAAAAAATATAATCTTGAGCGGAATTCTTTGAAGAGTAAATACGTTGGTCCAACTGAAATTCTATGTTCCGAGACTGCAACTGGGAATAGAATTTAGAAGAAATAATTTTAAGAATGAATTTCAATGTTTTTGCACACCATCTAGTTTCGAGAGAACGAGCGTCCTGGCCCGCTCCTAGTCAAGCATTGTAATAACAAACAATAAATCAAAGAATCACTAATCTACCTTGAAATGTATGTCACCCCTTTTCCGGGCGAGTATCTTCTTCCTCATCTGGTGGAACTTTCCCTTTTCTGCGGGTGACTTGTGTCTGGCAAATCCTCCCCTAACAGCGATCCGCCACTCGAGTATTTTTCCAAATCGCGATTCGACTCATTTATCTTCTTTACCACCTCCTTTCCCCTGACGTCCTTCCGCTCCCTCCCGCCGAAGCTCAATAAAGTAGCTGATACCCTACCCTACTCCGGCGGTGCGATGATACTGGGTACTGTGCTCCTATTTTAATGGCATTGTTCTTGAATTCAAACAACCCTCTTTCCCAGTGTTCCAACCTCAGCGCTCCCCCGGAGGCAAAATTCATTTGCATATCGCCGTCGTCTAGAAGGTACAACATTTCATACCAACTTTAAACTTGTTTCTCACCCGCAAAGAGATACAGTTCAAGTGACAATATCTCGTGTCCCTGTTTCATGACGAGTCCCAGAAATCGCAGAACCGACAGGCGACAAAAACGGAATCGGAAGCGTATATTCATTTACGCGATAATCATCATCAACATCGTTGGAAGTCAGTCTCTGGTCTCATTGAGAGTGGCTTACATGACAAAGCGTAACGACTCATTGATGAGATTAAAATTAGTTTCAACATCACAACACAACAATTGCCTCGGCCTTCTGAGCGAAGAAAGGTACCTACTTTTAGCGCATATCTTGGAGGGTCATATCTTGGAGATATGTTTGGAAATGGCAAGGCTCATCGATTTTAGTCGGCTTTTTATTCAGCTAATCGAACTGTGAACTGTTTGGGACGAAACCGAAAACAAAATTACAATCCACGTGTCTCTCTAACGGTTGGAGGAATTTCTTTACCGAAATCGTACACAAGGGCGCAAAACTGAATCGATTTGATTCAATTCTCTACCCTTGATTCAATTATTTCAATTGAATTCAACGCACTCTGCTGATGATGATTTATTTGTATATCTGTGGGTGATTTATTAATTGCATAATAAAAGCATTAGCCCTAATGGATTTCTTTCACCTCCTTGTTTGTTCAGCACTTTCCTAGCGAGCGAGCAAGCGAACATTCTTTCCCTTCTTCTCCTCCTAGGCTAACGAAGGGTGTGCTTTTCTCAAC
The DNA here is from genome assembly GCF_029784155.1 of Uranotaenia lowii. Classification (NCBI taxonomy): domain Eukaryota; kingdom Metazoa; phylum Arthropoda; class Insecta; order Diptera; family Culicidae; genus Uranotaenia; species Uranotaenia lowii. The sequence continues at coordinate 113,960,932 of NC_073691.1, read as the reverse complement.
CATCTCCGTGAATTACTTTGTTACCTTTGTGAAAGAAACAAGTTACTTCAGGAAGAAAAAAAGGAAAAAAAACTTATCACTCTTTGTACCAGAACCAGAATCAGTCTCATTTCCGTGTTATCATCGGCAAAAGCCAATCAAGTTTCCTCAGTCATCAACTCTTAAACATATCCAGTATAATGCAACGTTCATGAATCAATCTTTACCAACATGACTTCCCCCGTTTTTGCAACACCGCATCTATTCCCTTATATGTTACGTTCAATAAGAAGATTAAAAGCTTTGCTAACCGTGCCCCAAAAGTTTCAATATCCTTATGCTGCTCATATGCGATGTTATGCTGCTATCTCGATTTGCTCACTGCTTTCCTCTGTTCTGTGGATTCTCCCGGTTTTTCCGTTCCCTCAGAAGAAGAGCAAACATATATGTATATACATTTCTATGAATAAATCCATCACATTGCATTTCTAAAGCCTCTAGCACTGCTCTGTGGGCCATGCAACTAACTTCTCCATTCTATATAGACGACTACCCCTTCGGAAAACGAAACGACCCAAAACTGGCAAACATCTCCTCCGTCGTAGAACGAGCGCTAGCTAGCTAGTCACTCATGCATAAGTTGTCACGCAGTGATTAATGGGTGTCGAACAAATTGTCTAGAAAAACAGAAAAGGGTCACCAATACACAATTGCACGACGTCGACGGCTCTTCACGCATCGTTCCAAATGTCTCTAGCTTGAGATAATGTTCCGACATGGGCGAGGCAAGGACGGACAGTCGTTTTGGAAAAATGGCCTACCGAAGAAAGCTTGCGATTAAGAACTCATACCAGAATCAGGACGAGTAATGCATTTTTTTTAATCACTTCAACAACATTGAACAGATTATGTCAGTAGGTACAGCAAAGAGTGTTAATGTTAAATAGTTAAATTTTAAAAACTACCATTGGATTTACAACTGGTGGCAATCTCGCCACTCGAAGGTCTATCTAACGACCCTCTAAGTTGGCAGGATGTTACGCGAGACCGTTCAGTAATCCATTTCAAAATGACAAAAATTTAGCTGCAAAGTTCATTTCATAAGCAATGACAGTCGCCCGATTAGCACCTCATTGCCATGAACTATTTACTTATTTACTTACTCACAACAGCTTTTAGGATAAGCTGGAATATTGCATCCGTCGCTGGAGCAGCAATACCCAGCCAGGTAATCTGAACGCGAACATCACTCGGCTTTGTGGAAAAAAACGTTCCTCGCGAGTTTGAGACGATTCCAAAAAGTCTGGGCACGGAACTTTGCCAAAAAATGCAACCCAATCTTCTAAAAGCTGGTCTTCCAGGTTCAAATTTACTTTTCTGGGCCCAAAAAGCCATTTTCGACAGTCGCTACCAAAAAGAAATTGAAAAAGAGTCATTACTGAGAAATTTCACAATCTTTGAATTAAAGTCCACTTCAACAAAACTATAACAGCTTGCATATTTATCACAACCATTTCCTCACAAAGTGCAAGTTTTATGGTTTTACTAGCTAACCCGGTGTGCTTTGCTACACTTTCTAAAAATAAATGAAATTTAAAAAGATTTTTGAAGTTAAAAAACGAACACAAAAACATACAGGATCTCAATGAAACTTCCCAGTAAACATGAATCGACAGAGAGGTAACTCAAATCGCCAGAGGGATCGTAACGATCTCTCTGGCGATTTTGCATTATCACATCGGCAGAGAGGAACACACCATACGCGTGCCTTGAGTGAGTGCCACGAAATAATCTAAGACACGCCCTCCAGAGAAACACACGAAAACAACCCGAGTCGTGTTTGTATGTTTCCCTTCGAGACGCGTGTTTGCCTGCCTGAGAAGTCGACTGCACCGTACGAGCGTACGATTCAAACTGATTTCGCATGTACGCTTTAGCATTCGTTGCCTCTAGGTATCTCGGCAGGACAAACCGAATGAGAATATTTGCGTTCTTGGAGTGTCGCCGAAATTAACCATTTTATTCTAAGTTCGGTGACTCAACTCTCAATTTTTTACATGCTCTGTCGATTTTTGAGAGGACGCGCTTACTGGGTTAATGTTTCCTCGAAGAGATTCCTTTTTTTCTGAACTCTAAGCGTACATCTTTCGAGGATATGATGGCTAGCATCTTACCAATGCTAAAACCAACAACTCACAGAAAGTGTAATATGTATGCCGTGACCGGGATTCGATCTCATGCCCGCTGGCTTGAAACCTTGAAGGCTATCCTCTACGCCACGGGCTGCGGCATTTTTATCTATTTTTTTTTTTCAGTCATTCATTTGAATCAATTCCAGCATAAATCAGAAGCAACCATTTTATAATGAGAACTGTTGCTGAAATTTAGAATTTCAATACATACACAGATGATTTCATCTTATGTAGAAAAACACGATTTTTAAATTAGTTTTTCAAGATCTGAAATATAAACAATGTTTTTAAAAGTTTCATGAGTTCATAAGTTTCATGAGCAGGAAGGATTGGGTTAATGATTAATACGTCCAAGACGAAATATATGCTGGTCTGCGGATCCGAGACCGATCGAACCCGCTTTTCCAGCCCACTAAGCCCTCATAATAGAGTTAAGCTATTTTGAATTTACGATCATTATACACTTTTTGATCATGTTTTGCATCTTACGTATTTATAACATTTATTTTATGTTTTCCTGTTCTTAAGAATGAATCTAAAATTCATAAAATGATAGGATAATTATAGTTTTTTCCACAAAAAGGCTTCGGGTGTTTCTAAGCGGTCAAAAACCCATATTACAAAAACTTGTCGCAGCATGCCGAGATCGCTACGGCGATTGGCCAAATCGCAAACCTTTCTTTCCTACACCAACTCGACATATGATTGTTGTTCTTCAGTTATCACATTCAAAACATCAATTTCATAGTTCTCGTTTTCTTGATTGGCATTTAATTCATAGGCATTCCATGAAACTATTTAATAACAAAAATTCCAACCGACGATTATCACGAAATGTGCAAGAAAATGCAGCCGCAACACATTTTCACGCAGGTTTTTAAATTCACAGACCATTACCGAAACACAACTTTCAAACGCTCTGGAGTCACAAACCTCACTTCAATTGCCCAAACTTTCAACGATACATGTCTTATGCTCGATGCAAATTTTATGAAATGTGCATAGCTATCATCCCACAAGCCCGTTTGAAATACTTCCAGCGATCAGAGATTCAGTAGACATCCGACTACTCTTTTTACACATCTTCGAACAATTTATGTAAGGTACACCGGCGTAAGTGTGGACGATGGCTACTAAAACAATACTTCAAACTTTTGATGCAGCATGTTCCATTTACTTGTAGTCTATTCAATAACTGTGAAAAAGAAACGATTCCGACAATAACGGATGTTCACAACGACTTTTTGCGAATTTTCTATTTTCACCTACGATGTCGAGGTGATGTGCATCTTTTTCAATTGCAAATTTCTCGTATACTAGCTGGCTCTTGACGAAAAATTCTACATCGACACAATCCTTGCATTGGAAACAACCATGTTAGAGAAAGAAACGGGGATTAAAAATTAAGATAAAAGAGTTTATTCACAAAAAACTAAAATTTTGTCTCCAAAGCCTACCTGGGGTAAGTGTGGTCAATTTTCTCTCCTTCCAATTTAGTTATATTTAGCATTCGGGTCATGAAAAGTTGGGTTGTTCTGGAGTAAGTATATATTTTCGATAAAATCGGATCTCGTGTGTTGCAACATAAATTATACACAATAATCATTGAAAGAGGCCTTACTAATAGCAGCATAAACTTTTTTCAAAATTTTTGACAGTTCGAGCAACAAAGTAACGTATTCAACCAAGAAAACACAAATTTGTTGAAAGTTTGCTGAAAAATGATAGGGAAAATCTACCGTCCACAGTTACCCCATAAAGCGGGGTAAGTGAAGACACCAGCAGTCCATAACAATTTACGTAATAATTTTTCTCGATTTGCTTCTTTCAAGCTCATCTCTTCAGCGTTTTTAAAAAACATGTTCTGTATCGCATTGAACGTCATTTTTAAAAATTGATCGAATGCTGATTCTTTAATGATTTTTTCAAGTTGAACTATTCGAAAATCCGTCCACATTTACCCCGGTATACCTTAAATTATTTTTATCCAAACAATCAATTAAAATAAAACTTTCGTGGACCTGAAAAAAACACATGCGCTGTCTTCAGTACAATCCCTACTCCGCTTGATTAATTCTCATGTTATGCCAACAAAATCGTATTAGGTCCCCTCCCCCCTTCCTATGTGCTCAATGAAAGAAGGTTGGTGTCTCATATAATAATAGAACCAATTCTCATCATGTAAAATTTGGTATCATTTCTTAGATTAGTTCTCGAGTTGTGCAATGAATGTTATGGAAGCCTCCCTTCCTTTATTATATTGTAACGGTGACCCCGTCCCTCCTTCCAGCTCCCCACTGGAAACGGGAAGGAATACCAAAGACTCTGGGAAACATTTATCGTCCCCTAATACCCTTCCATGCCAAATGTGGTTCCATTTGTTCGATTTGTTCATTTGTTATGCAAAAAACTGTATTTCCCTATCGGAAGGAGAGAGGGGTCTCAAATAATTATAAATACATTTCTAGTACTCAAATACCATTTCATACCCTACTTGTTTTTTTGGCTCGATTAGTTTTCCAATAAGTGCAGTGCAATAAATTATAAATGAGCTTTTTTTACCCTCTCCTTATCTTCCCAGAGGAAGGAGGGAGAGGTGCCAAATATTCATTGGAACAACTCTTGTACCATAATACTATCCCATGCCAAATTTGGTTTCATTCACTCGATTAGTTTTTGAGTTTTGTAAGAAATTGAAAGAGAGCCCCTTATCTCAGGATGGTCCTATCTCCCCGCTGGAAAAGGGTAGGGGCCTCAAATAATAATAGTAGATAAATTTGTTCAAATACCCTCCCATGTAAAATTTGGTTACATTTTCTTGATCAATTCTCGAGATATGCAAACATTTATCTTTCATTTGGGAGGACTCCTCCCCCCTTCATGGGGTCTTAAACCCGGTTTCACGCAAATCGGCTCAGTAGACAGTTGGTTAGTGATTCTCATGGTAATTTCGTTGACTTTCTGGTAGTGTGTGAAGAAAAACGAAATACATATTTGTAAACATGTATTTTCCAGCGCTAATGCGAATGCTGCTTTAATAAAATCTCGACTGAGCTCTACTTTACAGATTTTTTTTTTTACTTTAAAGATTAATCCGTATAAAACCTAGACCATCATTAACTCTACTATTTTGTTTTTCTTTCCTAAATTACAGGTTTATTAACGCTCGGCGGAGAATCGTACAACCAATGATAGATCAATCGAATCGAGCAGGTAAGTTTGAGTTGAACTTAATCGACAAATTGTCTCTTCCTAGCTTTTCTTCGGTGACATTGTTTTAAAAAAAAATTATGAATATTTTTTTCTAACGATTTTACCCTCAGAAGGGCTATACTTTAAGCTTCGGTGAATGTTTTTCAAACTTTGTCGAAGTTAAAAGTGCACCTCTCACCCACTTCATTCTGTATTATCAAACACACGATTCACATTGCTTATTCAGACAACAAAAAGCACATTACACGATTTTTTCATAACTATCGGTACGCTTCTTGAATAGGTTTCTATTTTTGTTCGCTCATATTTTTTCTAAATGCCTTTTGTAAATAGTGACATACATAATAAGACACACCATAATAATTGCACTGATGAAGTGGATAAGGCCAACGGAATAACTCCCAAAAATTTCCAAAGATCTGACAAAGAACATAATTTTGATAAATTTTGAAAACAGACAAAGTTTAGCACAGGACAGCATTTCTGCCCCTCAAATTTAGGCAAATTTGTTGTGGTAGATGTGTTAAAAGAAGCATCCATCCAAAGAGCATCCATACACACTAAAGGAAAAACCCAGGATGAATTGCACATTCATTATCTCGGGAAAATTTTATTTATGGCAAGGAAGAAAATCCCATCAATTTAACTTTCACGACCTACCTCAATAACAACAACACGAAAAGCGCCACGAAAAGAATGATTTGCAAAAACACACCCGTCCGTCCGTCGGTCGCAGTTTTGGGGAACAGAAAGAAGGGGGGTGGCTCGGCAACACTCACAAGGACACCAACGTCATCTATTCCTCTTGGTTTTCTCGACCATCGTTGCCTTCCTCGAATATTCCCGTGTATCATAGGCCCAGACAGCGGCATTGACGAGCAAAGAGCGGTTCTTGTAGTTGATGATGACGGCATGTAGTTCAACTGACAGCAGCCGCCATCAGACAGACTTGCGACGAAAATCAATTGGCGGCTTACATGGACGGAATTAGGCGCCCGAGACAGGGAACGCGGCAGGACCAATAAATAATAACTGTCCGTTTATCGCACGGATGATCCGGAGCAACGCAACGACCATCATCGGAGTGAATCTTTTATTCACAGTAACGTTCTTAGATTGGAAGGAAGGCAACAAATTCTCTGGCCTTAAGTTTATGCTTTTGATTTTTCTTGTTTCTGAAACTTCATTAGACTGTTTTGAAAATGTTTCCATTGAAGTGGTCCTTCGAACCAGATTATTGTTCCGTATGGGTACTAAGAGCATTGTTGAGAACTGTGTCTCTTAAACGAGGTTAATGACCATGAAGTGAGGTATCCGAGTAGTGTCACTCCCTACAATTGAAGCTTTGAGGATAAGACTAGACCTTCTCCCCAGTGGAAATCGTAGGGACAGAAGCACCCCTCTGGTTTATAATACCCTCGGAAACTATTTCTCTCGATAAAGGGTGAGACATTTCAGTCGGTGTAAAATTATGTATTTAACTGGAATGATCCGAGTCGTAGCCCAGTGTGTGCTGTGATAGGTACAACTCCAGTATAAGCGACATTTGCTCGACAGATGATCGGATCACGAGTCATTACGAGAAAAGGACGGCCCTTGAGTTGATAGAGGAAAGGTCAGACCTCAAGTCTTCCAAAGCTGCTGGAGATGACTTCGTTCATGAGTATTGTCGTGGAACGCCTCCAACCTTCGGATGGGATCAAAGGTCAAAGACTCCACGTGGACTTGGAAGTAGAGTGCATACTTGTATAAACTGTAAACTAAACTATAAACTATGTACTAAAATGAAGGTAAAGTTGTAGTGTTTCTAACGATTATGGCCGTGACAACCTAACTTCATAATCATGTAATACTAAGGGAATCCAAAAATCGTTATCCTCTGATAGAATTTGCCGATCAAAACACCCGTGAGAGAGATTTTCATCCGCAAGAACACTATTCTAGCGCTCATGCTTGGCATCGCTCCTCAGATTTGCCCGTTCAGAGTAAGAGCGTGTATTTTTTTCGCTGAGCTCTTCCCAAACGGAGAATCTTTAAAAAATGCTCCGTTAACTCCAGAGCGACCAAGCGTCCACCCAAGTGTGGGCAAGAGAAGCAAGCAAACTGATGAAGTGCGTTCTCGGTGCAGATAAATTCGTTCGCACTCGGGCGAAAGAGAAGCTTTACAGAAAACTTGGTTTGTCTTCATCGGTTGCGTTTGGATCGATGTTTGGAAGTGCGTCAGAATTTACAATGCAGAACATAAATCTAACGGAACTAAATTAATAACGCCAAAGGTAGTTAAGATAGAATGCTGGTGTTTTCGACAACATTGCTCTGTATAATAAAGCGCATATTTTGATATGAAATATAAAGTTTAGAAGTCCACCAATAGCAAGGTATAAACCATAACTTTCTTGTTTAGCATTTTAGAGCTGTTTCTTCTACAAAGTTATTTATCTCAACAAAATACACAACTTTGCTTAACATATCAAAGTTCTACAATGTTAACCCAAGGAGATACGGATGAATTAAAAAAAAATACTTGAAAAATGCTCTACAAAAAGTTATTGTTATTATCGCGCTATTTTTAATATCTCGCCTTAAAATTTAATATCAAAATATGCTAATTAACAACTTTGCCCAAAACACCTATCTTTTCATTCCTGAGCGAGTTCCTCTAGATTGATGTTCTGCACCAGGACAAATGATTAGCTACGATAGCTTTCTTCGGTCGAAAAATATCAAAAGCGTAGCAGTTAAGGAAGATAAATCCTAAATTTTACTATTTGTGAAAGTTTCGAAGTTTTATTACTTAAATTTGTCCCAGATTCTTGCGTAATGTTCACGGTTTGTTTAAAAGGCAAAGATTTTGGATAATTTTAGTAAATGTTACTTTAAGAATTGCTGCTTTTGTAGATTAATGCTTTCCACGTACGATATTAAAAGTACATATACAGCAATTTGCGGATGTCCGGATATTGTGAAAAAACTACTTGGATTTTGCCCAGTTTTATCCACATTATTTGGAAAATGAAACAAGAAAATCAAATTCAGTTTAAAATTGTTTGTCAAAAATAGGATTTGTGAAAGTTTATTTTATCAAATATCAAACCAAAACTTTCCTTCGTATGCTTTAAACATAAATTTGACACTGCTGATGTGATGCGACAAAAAAATGTAAGTCGTTTTTCTTCACTAGATGAATGTCTGGAATTTCCTCAGATTTGGCCGGATATTGCTCGGTTTATGGAATGGAGAATTTCAGATTATTTACCCGGTTTTCACCATGTTTTTTCAAATAATTTGCCAGGAAGTGCCCGGCCCGGCTACGTACAAAAATAGTTCATACATAAACCTACATTGGACCTCTTCAACTGATGCACTGTTCCGCACTGCATAACGGCTTTTTTGAAGAAAACATTCCTGCATTGAAATCTTTCTGGCTTGATACACTGAGCTACTCAGCAGCGTCGCTAGAGCACAATTTTCTAGCCAGCTCCTTCTCTTTTCTGTAGAGCGAACGACGTCCACCCGACCGTCAGAGCAACCGCAATCGGGCGCACTCGGCAAAAAGATAAGTGAACGTTGATCGGCTGAGCAGTGCACTCGGAAACCGAAATGATAAAAGTGTAATTCGTTCTCTGCTCTGTTCTGTTTGCGAGGTGTTGGACAAGCATGCTAGCGCTTATCAACTTCAATTTTGCGCTCGATAAGTTGTGCATTCCGGTTCAAATTTATCGTCTCTTGTAACGTTAAGGATAGGTTCTCGCTCCCGGACGAGAGAATATTTCTCACTATTTTGCATAGAGTTGAGGGTGCGGCGCGGAGAGTAAGAATGGACACAAATAGCTAGGAAAAGCCCTCTCTGTGCGTTTGTACTTTCGATCGCTTCCAGTTTTGTCGGAGAATATTCTCAGAATTAGAATTGACTGAGAGAAAAGAATTTCGAATGAGTTATCTTGATCGGCATTGGAAAGGGATGAGAAGTCATCGCGTTTTCATATTTATCGCTCAGTGTTAAACAAGTGATAAACCAGTTATCATTATCAGATCTGCTCGATTTGCTTTCCTGGTCATACTGAAGTCGGAATCCGGTGGGTAGGACTACTTCACCGTAAAAAAAAGTGTCCTATTAGTATCGTTTCACACGAGGAAAGCTGTGAGATTCGCAGCGGATCTTATGGAAAAGGAGTATTCCACTGTCGGGGAGAGAGGTCGTTGAGTAGAGTGCCTTCGATCCTAAGGTTGCTACAAAGTTAAGGCAGCGCTACATACGCGTGGGCCAGGTAGGGTTAAGACTAAACCTTCTTCACGGTGGAAATCGTAAGGACATAAGCACTCCATTGGTCCATAATACCCTCGGAGACGGTAGCGTCTCGATATCGGGTGAGACATTATAATGGGTGTAGTATTCATTTGGAATCATCCGTAGCCAAGTGTGTGACAGGTACGAGTCCAAGATAGGCGACACTCGCTCGACAGAAGATCGGATCACGAGTTATTACAAGAAGAGGTCGGACCTTGTACATTTGGAGGAGATTTCGGACCTTGTATATTTGGAGGAGAGGTCAGATCTCGAGCAGAGGCAAGAGTATATGCTGGAGGCCTGAAGTTGACTACATTTCATCAGTATTGCCTCAGAGACCCCTAAGTAGACTTAGGGAAGAAGAGGATATACTCGAGTATACCATAAGTCGACCTATTCTATCCTCTACCAAATGCCTTGGCATACAAATCATGAAAAGAATTTACCATCTGAACGAAAAATGGTCTGTTGAGTTGAGTTTAGATCTTGGCCAATATCTGCTTTCCATTTTGTACAAATTTGACGCACGTTTTTCCATTTTCCATTGAAACCTGTCGATTCCTGCAAGCGTACCCAAACAGTGAACTGACTTTGATAATACTTAATGTTTTCTTTCTTTTTTGATTAGTTTATTCTCCGATTTCAGTATACACACATCCAGGACCATCAGCGGGATATCCGGATGCTATGAGCTATATGATGGATGGTCAGGCGCAGATGATGCATCGACCACCGGGCGATCCAACCTTCCATCAGGGTTACCACTATCCACCGGCGGAATATTATCCTCACCATTTGTAATAAACGGCAAAATTTGAGGTAAAACCCAATGCAATGTTTGATCACTTTTCAAGTAGCGCCTATTAAAAATATTTTTTTTGTTTTTTAGTGTCTAGTTTAGTTAATTGTGTAATGGAAGTTATATCGCACACACAATGAACCCAGATAAAAAAAAAACAAAAATCGAGATAAGAGAGATAAAGATGGAAGGAGCGCCTCCCAGTGAAAAAATAACTTCTGTAATACAATGGAAAAAAGTGGCCATCTTAAGGAACCAAAAAGCAAGCAATGCGCAAATACACAACAATATGCAAAGATGATGAATGTTGAACGTTCAGATGTAGTCCTTTGTACAAGCAGCAGAAAAAAACATCACAGAATAGTGCATCCACCGGAAGACGAAAAAAAAACTTCACCGAGCTTTCTCAACTCAACACTCACACATATTCCGAGAGAATTGTGGTTCTCAGCAACAAACAAACGAACATCCTTATCACATCTTCAGTGGGCTATCCTGTGGCTATCAGCAGCAGTAATAGTAAAATTATATGTATTGTGAGAAAGATACCGGCTTCACGTGCATTTTCCCTTTTTCTCAGAAGATTCATGCGTTTTAGTTTTTATACTTACACATTAAAACCATCAACCAAACAACTTATAATAGTTTTTGTACCTTACGGGATATTTATTTGTTATTATTTGTGTATATATTGATGTAAGCAAGCAGTAACACCTACGAACATACATTGCATATTGTGTTGCATTAGTAGATCAATTATTTATGACAGCAATTTAAAGAAAGGCAAAACAGGAAAAGCTCACACATACCCTAACTAAAGATAGAATAAGTGGATAGACTCATCGGACTTCTAGTTTCCATGTGCTCATCAAAAGCAATAGAAAGATTTTTTTTATTTGAACATTAAATTAAATTAAAATGTTCATTCGATTGTAATTATCAAGTTTCAGTAGATAGTCAAGACTCATTTTATCGTCGCTACGTCCTAAAATCGATTCATGGTACATATATGATCATTATTATAATTTTTTTTATCAACAGAAAAAATTTACAATGTTTAAACTAAACTTTTCAAAAGTTTTCAAAACTTGTACCATTTTTGTACGCCCATATATCTAAAAAAATGGAAACTAGAAGCTCGATCTATAATCTAACAAATGCACAAATTCAATTCAAACGTAAACTAGCAAAAACTTTACCAGAACAAGAAAAGGGAATTGTACGGCATTACTGACTGAAATTCGTTAGTTTAATGTAGCGAGAGATATGTAGAGTAAAAAATCACCGAAGATTCGTTACTGCATTACAGCACTTCTTCTGAAGTCGTCGACGATAGGGAATTGATGAAATGAAACCACACACCACCCCCCACACATACACACTATTAAGATTATCTTAGTAGATACGGTATCAGTTTTACTATGTAACTATAATGTACATAAGTCACACTGGCGTAGACAAAAAAAACAAAAGAAAAACTAAGACAGCGATTGGAAGATTATCCGCGGCTATATGTTTGGCCAGATAAGAGAGATTGTAATCAAGTTCGTACTAATGCGAAAAAACACTTTCATCAAAAAAAACAGATGGAGAAAACTAGTTGCCGAATATTTCCACACCAAGAACAAAAAATTTCGGAACTAATCCATTAAAAAAAAGAAGTAAATCATTTCCAAAAGGAGGCAACTTTGTTATTGTCACATTGATGTGGTAAAATTGTAACTATCTTCTAAAGTAGCTGCTACCTCCTTGCAGCTAAATAACACGAGACCTGTTTTTTTTTGTGTAACTTGACATCTATTGTACCATAATAACATCTGAGGAAATATTACTCATTATAAATTCTGTTGAATATATTTTTTCCGTTATGTTCCGTTGTCTTCTTTAATGCTTTACTACTTCTACTCTACAGCGTTGTTCCATTGCATTGAACAACCCGTCTCCGTTGATCAGGAACATTGATTGAAGCACCAGAACACACACACCCATAATTATACGTGAGTGCGTATAGCAATAATTTTAATTCGACTAATTGTAAGCATCCTTATACCTATACTACTATCATCTGTTCAGTAAAATTTGATAAACAAAATCTTTTAGACAGTAAATAAACACAACAAAAACACTTCCTAAAATTTCATTGATTTTTGTTTTTGAAAAATCAATTAAAAGTGATGTACATTAAGTAGAATAAATCGTATCGTTTCTTATAGGTTATTTTAGTTTTATATGTGTAAAAAATCACTCTTATAAATGCAGGTATCGCACTGAAGCAAATTATATTTGCTGTGTGTGCGTAGGAAAGAACAACCGTTAGATGAAATATCGTGTTAATTAAGGTACCGTTATAACAACAAACAAAACAGTATATGGTAAAAGCATATGGAAAAAAATCAAACACATCATCGTGAAGATGTGAGGAAAAAAGTAAATATTATTAGGAATGATTGAAGAATTTATCTGAATTATACTATTATTTTGAATTATTTATTTTTGTTTTATTTCCTGATTTTCACACATCCCCTTTATTGTTTTAAAGCACTTTAGTTCCTTTAACCGATTTAGATCTTTACGTTTTCGCTCAAGTTGTTTGTCTGATTTTATTAGGGCTTACTCTGTAAGTCACGTGACAGGACTTAGTGCTGACCAATAGTAGGAAAGAAATGTTTACTCGGATGAACTGCGACTGGTCTTCGGAGCTCATTTGAACTTGCTTTTCTTTCCCGGAGCGTTTTCTAAAGTCTGAACCACGAATTGCGCGAGTCACGTCAAATGTCTCGCCAAATAAACTCCACTTTCTGGTTGTGTGCTGTGACTTTAAATGGTGTGTCTCGGTTGATTCATTTTAATTTTATGTTGTTTCGTCTGCCATGATTTTTTCAATTCAAAATTTTTGTTGCTTTTTTATGTGTTCAAAGTACGTAGCACAAAATAAATTTATTTCTTAAAAACACTTCGCATTGAGCCCCAAATATGCGAAATAAAAATCGCTTGCTCCTACATAATCGAATTTAAATTTTCAGAACTTGTCATTCTGAAGGTATAAATTGGATGAACTAGAAACGAGGTTCATGTATATTACCAAACTGATTGCCGTTTTGATCCGGGGAATAGACTAGTTATTTTTTTTATGCCAGCAAATTCCTGTTTTACCAATTCCTAATTGAGGCGGCTTAGGATCAGAGTGGTGTAATTGTAAATGCACTTCAAAGGTGTCAAGGTATTAATTTTTTCATATATTTTTCGAATTCGTTCTGTCATTTAAAAGTGATAAAATACCTGAGTTTAGCATCAGATGTAGATTGTGATATGAAGAATCCATTGGTATAGACTTAATTCAAAAGTGATTATTTTGGAACTCACATCCCTCTAATCCTGAGGAAGGAATTTGTCGTTTACAGCAGTATATTTATGGAAAAGGAAGTCTTCCAACAAACATTTTTTGCTGAACAACCGCTAAAACATTATTTAGTTTTTATTTTAAATCAGCTATCTTGCTGTAGGAAGGAAACCTAAATTCAGGGAGAAGCTGCCCTTAAACATCGAGATTTGGAGAAATTAATTAGCGAAGATGACATGAAACGTCAATTTGAAGGATCAACAAAAATAACAAAAATGATGACCGATGCATGTCCGATGTTTGCCAGCTAGCCATGCACTCGTTTTTTTCTTAATTTAAACTTGTCTCGAACTTTGAACCTACGACTGTTGTTGGTCTAAGGCCGCAAAAAGCAGAACCAACCATGCATTCTGCGAAGGATCAAAAAAGTGTCGTTCTTAAGCGCCCGAAATATCTCTCAACCCAGGTCGGTTTTATATGAAGAAATTGAAATTGAAATCCTTCGAGATTCAAAATTGAATTTCCCAGCTAGGCCATTTTATCAAGCAAAGTGAGAAATTTCAAATAATTTGACGCTGAAACAGCAATCTGCACCTTAACACAGCATACGATCAGAGAATTAGCGTTTTTATTCAGCAAAAATGTTCGTTGGGCTAATCCTCTGATTTTGTCCGTAGTCTTCTGACAAAATTTTGATTGTAGTTCATGCTAAAGGAAGCATTACTTAATTTAAAAAAAATCTCACCTGTACAAAAATTAACCACCGTCAAAATTTCTGCTCAACATAACACTCGAATCAAATCTGCTTCAAAATCAAGGCTCATCCTAAAACAAAAGATTATTTCATTCACTGGTCCAAGAGATGCACTTTTCTGCAAATTCGATTAAATTTTCCTTATTGTTTTGTGTTGCTTAAGGTGTCCACGATGAAATTGCAACACACAAAATTGATTCGCAAAATTCGAGTTTTCATTCGATTGCCATCAAATTTTCAGGGATTGAAAAATAACTATGAAGCTTCATTTTATTATTTTACTCGTATTTTATTTAGAGTCCATACGCAAATGCCCGCACCTTGGCCTTAACCTTTTGAAATGATAACGTGGAATGTGACAAAGTTTCAGCTTATAGCTTATTTCGTGAGGCAATCTCAATTTTTACTACTTTTACTGAAATAACTGTATCTGCCAGTTTAACTAGTGTGTGTGTGAAAGTTTAATGAAAAAATTTCAACTGTGAGAGAAATGGCAGTCTGCCAAAGCTTTTGAACGCAACTGCACTGCCCCTACTCGCATAACAGTGCTATATGAATTTTCGTCATTTTTCATCTAACCTGACAGTTCATCATTTTGAACAAAGGCCTTCAATAAAAAACAATAAAAAAAGAGATATTGTTCTAGAAAATTCGAAAAAAAATCAACTCGTGACTGTGACTTTCCTATATGAAATCCGCATAACAGTCCCATATGTGAAATACCACGGATGCAGTTACTTAACTATTACCGTATTTTTTTTCTCCTGGAGGCAACCCAGGGGCAACCAAGGTTCACTCTAACTGCTGCCATCGTGCTTATTTATTGCTCTAGAGGCAACCTAGTTTCGCTCGAAAAGCAGACGGAGTAACCTTTAGAAGAAATTCAGTTTTGCGAGAAGTTCACCAATACTCTCAACGTTGTTGTCAAAACATTAAACAGCTATTTGTGGGTTATAGCAAAACAGTTAAAATAATGAACGGGAAAATGGTTATTGCCGCGATTTTGAACCTCTCAGTCAAGCAAAATCGTACTATCTGCTGTCCAGTGCAATCCGGACACGAAAAAAGGCAATCCGGATGTGAAGAACCGAGTGAAGAAATCCAGAAGGGGAACAAAATGACAGCTGCATGTAAACATTGCGCTCGTTCTCACGCACACCTACGTATGAAATAACTAGAAAACCGAAAGTCGTTTTTTATTCAAACGGACCCAGAGCCGAATCCGGAATCAAAAAAAAATACGCCATATGTTTCTCTCGGTGAAAGAATCTTTGATTTATCGTTTGAAGGCATTCAAAAAAGATTCAACTCACTTGATGTCGAATTATGCACACTAGTTTTAGAAGGCAGGCTAAAAATAAGGAGAATGTCTTCCTGTGAGAAAAACTTTGAGATAAACTTGAAAATCATGATAAGATTCCACTTACAATGGGAAATTTACGAAATTTTCCCAAGACTTTGTTTCTGTTTATGATAACTTCTTTAGAAGCTCAAAACTGATCAAAGTCTTAAAAAGTAGCTTGGTGAGCAAAACATATTCGGTGTGGGACTGTAATGCGAGTAGATTTGAAAAAGTTTTCGAATATGCTCGCATAACAGTCCCATAACAAAAAAAAATGGTGCTCCCGACCTTACCAATGGCCCAATTTTGAAAATTTCTAGTTTAACGATTTTTTATGACAACCTAGCACACATTCCATCAAACGATTCTCTTGTATGCTGAAAGTATATAGTATAAAGTATAAAATATATTCCAAAACAGAAAAATCTGACTCAGCAGGCAAGTTCACTTGTGTTGGGAAAAAGTGGTAGATATTTTGTCACTTTAAGCAAATTTTGAAAATTTTGCCATGCGAGAACTTTTTCAGACACAGTGCTGTAAAAAAAAATAACACCCAATGATCTTGAAAACATTTTTGCATGGTAAAATTTTCAAAATGTCAAAATTTGTACCACTTTTTCCCAACACTAGTGAACTTGCTTTTACGAAAATAGGGACAGTGTAGCTCCAAGATGACTTTATAAAGGTGGTGTTTTTTCCGCACATTTTCATATTGTAAAGGCACTACGAGAAGCAATTCAACAACAAAAAAATCATTTTTATTCATAAATTTGAATTATCTCATGAAACAGGCAATATGAATTGACTTTATAATCGTCATTTTGTTGTGGATTCCGATTTCTGATGTTAAAGTTTAGATCGCTTCTCTGTCACTATAGTTCAATCAAATCCATACAAAAACAATTGGGAGTGGGAGTAAAAAAATTGCGATTTTTCTGAAGTTAGGGGAGACTTGATCCCCTATTGAAGGAGACTTGATCTTTTATTCAGGAAGCCCTAATCATTGTATAAAAATCTAACAAAACCCAAAGATAGAATGTTAATTGACTATTTTGGTCATGTTTGTTCTCATTTCACAATCTATAGCAGACATAAGAAGAAAATTCTATAACTTTGTCTCAACGCTAAAAACATTGCATACTTAAAGGCGCTATTTTTTATAATTAAGAGATAATTAATTATTTTTGCTCTTTTCTTCAGTCAATTGTTTGATAAATATTAGTTTTTGGATAAATATTTGTAATTTCGTCTTCAGCAATCATAACGATCAATTCAGAAGAAGAATATGCCGTTTGGAAGGGGGATCAATTGTACCCAACTCTAGGGGATCAATTGTACATAATCATTATTTTAGAAAACTTTTTCTGAAAAAAGTTGAGAGTTTTCCATTGCTTCGAAAATATGCCATTATGAAGTTCATTTTACGCTCGAACGATTGATACATTGGAACAAATATTTTTTTCAAAATTTCCCATGTAAGGAACATTTTAAAGTGACGAAAAAAGATCTTCAAGTTACATTTAGTGAAATTTTTCAAACAAAGTTCAATTTCTCAAACAATTATTTTGTTAAAAAATTTTAAACTACAAGCATTGTTGTTTTGCTCATTTTGGCACAATTTTCTAGAACATTTGATCTTTGTAAGACATTCCAGTTTCGAGATATAGCTAAGGAATCAAGTATCCCCAGGGATCAAGTATCCTCATTCTCCCCTACAGTTTTAAATAATCCAGTTATATTACCTTTGTTGTCTAAAGGTCATTTTCAAATATGTTTCCTCAGCCATGAGAATGCAACCGGTTTATTTAGCTAACACTGGCTCGTACGGCCTCTGGCTACCAAATTCCGTCACTGAGTTGTTTTGTTTACTATGTTTTTATAAGTATATTATAATTATTAATTTTTTCCAACCATCAACTTTTTTTGAAAACACTTCTTGTTGCGTTCCATAGGTAAATTTTCTCAGATGTTTTCGTTTTATCAGTAATTATGAACGCCACATTTCAACATATATCAACATTTGAATACGTTTTTCGGCAACACGGAAATGATACAAACAAGAGGCGATTTAAACAGGGTTTAAAAAAGTGTACAGAGAATTGAAAACTGTAAAATAAAATGTAACACACTATTGCACATATAGCAGTACAGATATGTGTTATGAACATAAGAAATGGTTACTTAACATACCGATCATAAAAAAAAAACTATATATACAAACCAAACGAACCATACAACGTAACTTCATAGTATACGATCCATAAACACTGGGAAAAAACGTAGATGATTATTGTAAAAAAAAATCGAATTGTTTCTGTAATCGTAAGGTACCATACATAGGCTGGCTTGCTGGAACAAACAGACCTCCAGAAGCAAATCTGAAAATAGACAGAACCACATTCATAATTACTGATAAATGTACATACCAAATCTACAAAATGCATTGTTTCCATCAAAAGCCGTATAACGTAAATTTAATTAATAGAAATCTACACACATTTATTAAGTTCAGCCGAAACCGGTAAAAAGTTGCAGCAGGAGCTATCAACTGCCTTCTTTGTTTTCAACTTGGTAGGTCACGGTAACTTAGGCAAGATTTTGCCGATTTCGGCAAGACGAAATCAAACGTGTGTACAAACAACTTTCGCTTGAGGTATAAAAAACAAAACAAACTTAAAAAAATCGGTGTATACGAACCAGTGGTATGCTGCTTATTATAACAAAATAACACAGAAACAATCATACACCAAAATCTACGTTTTGCTCGACAAAAAACGTTATTTGGCTGTCTAAATGATATGGTTTTGAAATCCATTATTCGCCTTAATCAATGTATACGAAATTTGAGAAATTGTAATGTAAACAACTTTTAAAAAAGGAAACAAAAGTTTCAGAAGGACAGACTATTTGAAATATCACTGTGTTTAAATGTGTACTATTATTATCTTTATTTACCATGCTAAAAAGAAGAAAATCCATGGAAAACAAGCAAACTAGGTGTAAAATTTACTCTAAAGCGCAACAATCTTAACTGCAATGTCCCGATAAATACAATAACGAATAATACACACATACACAAACCCAAAAGAGAAAACATACAAGAAGAAGAAGTATATATATTTTCCGACTCGAAAGCAATACTGAATGATCGTAGCTAAAACGACCAAACAGAACTACATACCGAAGGCTAATGCACTTTTCGTAACGTATTAAATATCGGTAAAGAAGAAAGAAGAAAATACGAATAGAGTAAATGCAATGGAAAAAGCATTTCAAATGTAAGAAGATGAACGACAGGTATACGCGCGATCTGCGATTACAGAATAACGATTAACAGATGAAAAAAATACGAATAGAAAAATAGAGAAGGTCAAGTTATTTTCCCGATGATTTGTATACGCAGAGGAAAGAAAGAGAAGAGGTTACAAGCGCAGGTATTGAAATATTTAAACGTGTGTAAACCTTCAGAAGAGATTTAGATGCAACCAAAACAAACCGAATGATTCAACATATCCATTCAAAAAGTCGAAGAACAGAAATACCCCCTTAAGGTGCGCTCTCATTAAAACACTAAAACACATTCTTACAACCCATACATGGCAGCACTCGTCTGAAAAAAAATTATGGTAATCACATTTTTTACCAGATGCGATTTGAACAACAACAACATGTTGTTGACACGAAAATGATTGAACAAACGTTTTCATTACGCAAAACGAATAGATCACAACGAGTGAACGGCGAGTGAAGGAAGAGTTACAACAAAATACACTTAACAATAGCATGAAATTGTTAATATTTTTATTTATTTTGAATTTACCATACGAATGGAGCGGACAGAACAAGCTGCATAATTGTGAAAACTGTAATTTTGTAGGTAAATTATGAAATTGTATACAAGAAGTAAACTATTGAATATAAATATGATTAATAGAAAATTGGTGTTTGTGTTCTAATTACGAATGGTTTAAGCTATCATTCATTAAATGACAAATCCTCACGAACTTGTCTTTGAACAACTCCAACAGGACTAGCGCAAAGTCACAGCCGATCGAAAAAAAAACCAATCCTAAACCTACTTTCATTTTATCTTACTAAGGTACTTCCGATTCTCAAACAGACACTCTTTAAAAAAAAACCCTACCCAATGAAAGCTTTCTTATAACTTATAGCTTTACTTTTTGTACCAGTTAAAATATGGCAAACCAAGCTAAACCTTGGATCACAAATGGTGGCTCCAGAGAGTCACCGTGGGCATATGGCCATCAACATCGGTTCCATCCCCAACCAGTTGATTGTAAACAGTAGGTGTGTCCAATAGGAGGTGGAATAGCTGCGCTGGTGCTAACTGTGATCTTTTTGATTTTTGGTGAAAAAAAGTAAACAAACAAACAGTTTTTTTTTTCAATTCAAATAGGTACAATTTTACATTTATCTGATAATTTTACGTTAAGTTTTATATGTAATACCATCGGTTTCCTTGTATTTCGTATGGGATTTTTGCTTTCAGTTGAAAATAAAAACGTGTACCTAGTCCTTTTCACATGCGGGAAGAAAGTAAAAAAAAATTGAAGACTTTAAAAGTTAGTATTTTGCTGATCAAATTTTTCAATTAAAAT